>NC_133909.1:9882509-10020309 GCF_964199755.1 Larus michahellis
TTATTCAATGCTGAGAAACTCGAAGTGTTGGCTCATTTTGAGTGTGTCAGCATCTCAGCACAGTATAAGCGTCTCAGCTGAAGCTGATGTTTCTTCCTCTCTTCTTTTGGCAAGTAACGTATAGACCCCAAGTCTGCTTTTTGTGTGAAGAGTGGGGAAAAAAAAAAATCCTAAAATTTCAGATGAGTGTGGCAAATTATTTTTGCCTTAAAAATGTAGGAGTGTAATTAACTTGACCTTTTGGTTTTTTTTTTTTAAAGTATGGTATCTTGATTGTTTCCATTTGAAGCTAGCTTTTAATTGACAAAATTTAAATTGAAATATTTGGCAAACAACAAGTGAAAATGCTCCAAAACATAAGATTTTGCTCAACACAAAGGATTTTTTTCTGCTTTCTTCTGTGAAACATGAAAAAAAGACAAAAATGTTTTTTCATTTCCTTTACTCATAGAGAAAGCTGAAAAATCAATTCTTTAGCAAGTTATGTATCAAGCAAATGCAGAGACTTTGTAGATGAAGAAGTAAGAGAATATGCTGTTCATTGGTCCTCTGCTGAGTTGAAGTTACGTTCAGCTTGCAGTTATCCAGAGCTTTGGGAAATAAAGCAATAGGTAATGCAAACCCATGGATAATGCTCTGTGTATGAGACTAGAGGAATGTAAACTTTAAGAAAAGAAAATCAGTGTGTTTGTACAGGAAGCAGGAACAGCTTTAAAGTGTGGTACAAGAGAACATAGGATTTTTGGCTCCTGAGTGTTTCTTTGGCTATTGGTTTTCACAGCTTGTGATCACAGTTCCCTGATCATTCCCTGGTCTTCAGCAAATGAAGTCTGACTTCATTTACTGGAGCCAGACATTGGTGAAACTTGTGAATTTTAGCCTCCAATGTGAAAAGTGAATTGTATGTTTCGTTCCTTAGTTCTCTTTTGGATTGTTTGGAAATAAAGAATTGAGGAGTATTTTGTGACACATCTTCAAAGGAGCTTTGATAATGTCAGCTTTGTTCTTACTGAGCAATTACAAGGCATGAAAGTTTCCACTGAGGAAAACTGCATCTTGTCTTCTCACCTGGGAATCGTGTGCCCTTTGCCAAGTGCGAGCTCTTCTGCACAGTTGGATGCATTTATTGGAAAATGCTGTGGTATTTGCTCCCAATAAGACAGCCCATTTTGTGTTGTTTAGGTAATTAAATTGGTTTGAATAGTCTGCTGTGACAGACTATCATTTGGGAAAGTCTAAATTTGGAGATGAATATATGTATAACTGCCAGTGCTACTTTGGGGGTGACATGTTACTATCTTTATTAATAATCTACCACCTCACAACTGCCCTAGTAGTCACCTTCCCAGATTACTCTACTGGTAATCTAGAGGATTTCTGGATATCTGTCAGCCAGATTGGAAGCTTTGGCTCTAACCAAGCTCATGAATGTCTTTCCAAGGGGTGAAAAGATAGTTTGCTATGTACAGTGAATTTGGCATAGGTCAAGTTACTGTCCTGCTGTGAATTCTGGCAGATGCAGATCATTTGTTTGTTGATTAAGGTAGTCACCCAGGTAGCCTCAGGAAAAGGTGAAATATTCGCAAACTACTTTAATTTTGCCAGAAGTACAAGGCACAGATTGATTTTTCTTTGTATGTAGGCCCACGTGATTTTCCTCACTGTATATTTCTTGTAAACCATGATGCTGTGTTATTCATCAGCTTATTCCTTCTTCAGGGAGAGCTTCAGTTTTGGGCTTGTCATTGCTTGTGCTTTTGGGTGGGTGATTCTTGTTTCAATGATGGTGGTTAGTTAGCTCTTCCTGTGTTAGAGCAAATTAGCACCTGTTTGGAAGGGAATGGTGCTTTGGAGGAGTTGGTCTAAGTGGTTATAAACATGAATGATTTACACAACACTTCAGGTGAAAAGCTTGCTGGATTGAGTTGGTGGAATAATGTGGCTATAAATTACCTTTCGTTTTATTGCAGTTGGCTGCTGCAGCTGCTCTTTAGCAATATGTTCTCTCCAATGGCACTTCTTCTAATTCAGTGCTTGCCATTGCTTGCGTTTTGTAGATGTTGCACTATTCTGTAGCACTTGACTGCCTGGATTTACAGTACAGGGTGAAGAAAGTAGGATTGTAGACTCTTCTCTCATGGCAAGAAATTGCTAGGGTCTCTATTTTGGTGAAGAAGTGTGAAGAGATGCATTTCAAATACCTTTTTTACAGGAGGAAGGGTTGCCATGGCTAATAGCTGTGAAACACTGGGTCTAATTTCCGCTGCCCCTCCCTCCCCCCTGCCGCCTTTTACTTTGTTCTGTAATGAGATATGAGAATCAAGTTAATCTTCCAGACTTCTGTATGGCACATGATGGCTGAAAGCACACTTGCGTTCACTCTTGTTGGCTTCACTAGAGATGGCTCCTGAGCCCACAAGAACAGAGCATCCTCTGGAGCACCTTCTTCAGAGGCAAAGATTCAGAACTGGCTTTTTCTTTTGGGGATTTTGTATGAAGAAGTGAGACTCCAGAAGGGTGTTCTTGGAATCCTTTGAAGGTGCATGTGTGATCTGACCTCACTGAGCTGGTACGCTGGTACCTTGCTTTCCCTTTTCACACTGTGTAACTACTTCAAAGCTCACAGTGTTTTAGGAGCTTGTGTGATTCACTGAATAGCAGGTGGGCCAGTCACAGAAGGTATTTCTCTAATTAACCGAATACCATTTCAAGTTTAATTTATCTTTTTTTTCTGTATTTTCTTTACCACTCTTCCTACTGATAGAAACTTACTCATTTTACAATCACTCCATTAGTCATTATGCCTGCTTAATTTTAGTGAACATGCTGACAATAATGATGATTGTGTGTCATCAACACCAACCTGTGGTTTCTCTAAATGAGTTGGGCAGAAGGATCCCAAAGGGAAGGGGGAAGGAGGATGTTCTCTTCAAATGGATAGGTTGCAAACAGATGGACAGCAGTGAATGATTACAAAGGAAATAAGGTGAAACGCATGAGGCTGTGAAACAGGATATCTGTGTTTTATACTGTTTGAATATGTATGTGTATATATCTTAATACCCACATGCAAGAACTGATTTCTAGGAGTAAACTGCCAGCCTGGAATAGGAATTTGATTTTAAGACCCAAAGTGTGTGCTCAGTGCACACTGTAATTAGATTGTGATGGCAATTTCAGCACAGGACTGAACTTTAACTAACCTTTCAAAAACTCATTCTTCCTTCAGGAGCTCATGGGGCTATTTATGATATCAGCAATGAACTCGGGGAATGTCATAGGCTATCAGATGGGGAGGAAAGGAGAAGCTATCAAAAGATTAAATTTTGATGGCATTTTAAATGTAAACCCCCAAACTGTATTTGATGCTTCTCTAATTCTGTTGAAAGTCAGTGACTCTGAAAAGCTCCAGTCATTTTTGAAAATACGATTTTATTTACCAAGTACAGCAGAGTTTTATCAAAATTTCACCTTGGCCCTAGGAAAAGACTCAGGAGGTGCTAAACCCAATAACATGTTGTTCTCAACAGAGCAGTTTTCCCCACTGTCAGAACTGGCTGTTGAGCTTTCTGTTATTGATGAGGGAATTATTTTTCCCTTTAGGTGAGGTTTCCATGATATTTGTTGCTTGGCACTTCAGAGACTCTTATTAAAGAACTGATTTGAATCCCATGAAGATCTTGTGAAGTCTCCGTTAAATGGGTCACTACATGCCAGATAACATAAGCAATATCTGCACCACTTCTTGGGACCAGCAAGGAAGGCAGGCGCAGTACAGTGCTGAGCTATGTCAGCCACTGCTTGAAAGAAATGCCACACAAAATTATAAAATATTCACCTTTCCTCAACTAATATTACTGAAATAAAAAAAGAGCATTTTTTTCCTTTTTCTTTTTTTCTTTTTGTGTGTGTGTGCTGGATTAATAGATTTAGGTCACAGGCTGTAAATGAGTGTGACTCAGCTGTGTGAATAAATCAGCTCGCTTGATTGTGGGATGAATTTACACTTTCAAAGCTTTTAATAGGTAATGAATATTCGCGGTCTGCCACATGGTAGGAGATTTAAAATGAAGGCTTAGATTCTTACAGCCTTGGCTCTCACTCTGCAAGTGTTGTTAGAGAAAAGTGTCTTGGAGTGGTAGATAGCAGCGCTGCTCTGATCCCTCTGTTTGGTTTTTTTTCCTCTTTGCTGTTGCTAACAGGAATGCAACAGTGCGATACGCTAACTGGTGGCTCTAGAAGACAGGGTTTATCATGCTGTATTAATGCTCAGAGCATGTTGCCTCTTAGGTCTATTTGTAGAGATCAAATGGAGTTGCACAGGTGTCAGAGAAGGGGATCTGAAATCTCTGAGTGGTTTGCAGAAGGATCTGGGAGCAATTACTTGCCCCAGCCCTGTAGGCAGAGAGGCAGCACCAGACTCCATTTCTTCTTTTGGGGTAACGTGCTCAGCAGTCCTGAAACTCAGTTCTCTTGCATGTTTTGTTCAGCATACCCAAAATTGCAAATGACTCCTGAGAAACTCAATAAACTCAGAATTTTGTCTCCTTTTGTGTATAGTCTTCCTGCATGTGAGTCGGGTTATGGGTTCTTCAGGGTGAGAGAAACTTTCTTCAGCATTTGTACAGCCTGGGGTGGACTGTACTCTAGAACCTCTTGGCACAAACACAGGGCAAATAATAAATGATAACCCCACGGTGTTTCTGGGGAAGCTGTCTCCTGCAGACATTTTTTTCTTTCTTGCAAAAGAGATTGTCTTTGATTCTGTTCAGTTGCAATGCGGTTCCCCAATCCTGAAATCTGTGCAGTAACAAGAAGTATTTAATGAAACATTTATCAACTAAGCTCATGCCAAAGGAGACAGCTCCCCTGGGTTCTTATGGTCGGATACGAGCTTCAGGGTGGTAAAAATCTGTATCAGTGAGAGTCATGGCATTGATTTGCACAGTAGAGCCAACACTCATGCAGGAAGCAGTCAAGACCCGCATCAGACTTTCCTGGGCTCGGTTAAATGACTCAGCATCCTGTAACAATTCTGAATTTGTTACTTTTTGAAATACTATTCACAGGAGTAGTGGGCAAGGGAAATAAAGATGTTCGTGCAAAGTTACCCAAGTTAAGAATAGCCTACAATTGTGAAGTGGTTTAAGTTTTTTATATTTTTGCTTGCAATAGAAATTTCTTGCCAAAGGCCTCTGTGGAATTAGTTTGAAAATCTGAGTTCAAGGTAGCTGGGTAAGAAGAAAGGACTTGGCAGTGCTGTGAAAATCTTTAATCAAAAAGGGTCTATACAGCACCTCAGCAGAGTTCTCCTTGGTACAGCCTTTCACTGTCTTATATGTGCCAATACTGAATTGTAGCTGATGAAGTCGAAGAGGTGACAGGACTGATCTGCAATATGTCTGCTTTAGGTGTAATATGCATTAGCCTCCCATGGCAACTTTGTATGTGGCCAGCCCCAGGGATGCTGCTGATGGTCAATGCTTCCTAGAGTGAGGAAAAATCAGAAACACATTTGTTAGGAAAGCTGGGCTGATGATGCATGTGCAACCAGGAACTTCTGATGTTTCACTGGTACTACAGTGCTGCAGTTCCGGAGTTCGTGATGCTGACAAGCTTGATAAGAAGCTCTGTTACTTGTGCTGAAAATCTGTCAATACAAAGCAAAAGCAAAAAACCAACCAACCAACCAAAAAGGTATTAGGTTTCTAAAAGGTAGGGGAAGATCTCTTTAACAGCAGCATTGTTCCAAGGAAGTCCCGTACAGCCTGCATAACTACTCCATCTCTGCAAAGTATAGTCAGACACTGATGGATAGCCTGATATGTGTGGCGGAATTTATACCATTGATAAAGGCAATGAGTGAGAGGAAAAAACATAGGCTTCGGTTGTGCCAAGCACTTAGGTATATGCTCAGATTCCAGTGATGTTAGTAGGGTCTAGGCGTACGAAGATAAAAGCATTGATGGTTTCTGTTGAACAGGAATGGAGTTGAATAAAATGTTCAAATTGAATGCATAAAGCAGTGATTTGTTGAACTTAAGCCTATATGATTGGGGGCATCCATTTTAACAGGATTCTCTGGAACTTAATCTGAAAGCACAAGGGATCTAAAACCTGACAGCTTTCTAAGGCTTTAACCATGCTATAGAATTCCACAGCAAAAATGCATTTCATTATTTAAATTCTACAAGCAGAGTAGAAATATGTCATTTCCATTCACTGCTACAGGGTTTTTCCAGAAGGCAGGGTAACTTATTGCTTGATTCTGGTTTATTATCTGTAAGGAGAGCTAAGCAGTGGAAGAAGCTGCTGGGAGTATTTGTAAAATTTTTAGATGTTTGAGGCTAGGATAGACACCTGTCAGGAATGCTGAGGTATCATCAGTCTTTCCAGGCTGTAGCGTAATACTCCTGATGAGCCAAGGGCTACCTCTTTGAGACGGAGCTCTAAGGGAATAAGGCTAGGAAGCAGAAAATGGATAGCCAGAAACTTGTGTTGACAGACAGAGGATTTGAAAAAATTCTGAACTGCAAAATTTTGAACCGGCACTTAAGCGCATGCTTGGCTTTATGCATGAGTAACCCTAACTTCAGTGGGACTATTTGTGGCCTGTTTCAGAAAGCTGTTCTATTGGGCAGTTGAGAATAGGTAAGAACACCCTGTGAGCGTGCTTCTTCCTTTGAAGCACACGCTTTGCGGTTGTGCTGAATTGGGGCTAGACTGCTCAGCATTCCTGCCAGGTGAGATTCTGAATAGCAGAGCAGGGCCGGGAGGGAAATTAGCTCGCTGATCGAGATGTTCCAAAGTATATCTTTAAGGCAGATTTGAGTCAACACTTTGAGATAATGCTGTCAGACTAAATGATAACACAAAATATTCTGACAACATACTTGGTCTGGAAACAAACACTGTGTGTTCCTTGGCAGTGATTTCTGATTAAACTGGAGGCTCTAGTTGCCAACAGCCCAATGCTAGCCACTGTGACTCAAGCCGTTGACTCCTCTTCTTTGGCATAAAACATTCAAATATTTAAATTAAATAAATTCAAGAGAAAGATAGGAATCATCTTTTTATTTGGAAAAATAAACTGCTTGATAGCTTTATTAAGTATCTCTGAGATCCACCTTAATCATAGACTTACAGCAGTAAGGAAGCTCTCATATACATGCCAGAAAATAAAATATGTAAGAGAAGATTTTTGATACAGGTACCCTACATCTTCAGTTTGCAATTATATCTGACCTTTTAAAATAACTCAGGTGCAGAAAAGGTGCTTGAATACGTCACACCTAAAATGAGCTTCATAGATACTTCCTGGTTTCCTGAGAGCTCTGCTCTTTGCAGTAAAGAGCAATCAGGTTAATCAAAATAACCAAGAAAAAAGGAAAATATATGCAGGAAATTCTCTGCTGGCTCACCCAAGTATAGAGATTGCGTGCACTACTTTCACAGTAAAGTCTTGCAGACTTGAAGGGCAGAGACATAAGACGCTGAGCAATCTTACTGGTGTCTGTGCAGCTGTTCACACACTTAGTGAAAAGCACATGCTGAACATGTTGCTGATCTTTTTCTTCATGTTTTGTTTCCTCTCCTGTCTGTTTTCTATTCCTGTGTCAGTCTCTTCTTTTTCTTTTGCTACCCTACTCTGAGACCCTTGGCAGGAGAGCAGTCTTTCCAGTGACTGTTTTCATACACCTTTCTGCCCTTAAATCTTTTCTATCTAGTGTCAGTTCAGAACTCTTCATGAAGTTCCTGTCTTCTGTGGGATTTCAGAGGGAGCTCAGACCCTGGAGTTCAAAAGTGAGAATAGCTTTGTTTATCCAGACCTGAAAATCACCTCCACCATCTAGGCAGCATCCTTGAATTGGGGCCTTACCTGCACATTGGATAATCTGTGCATTGGGAACAAAAGGACATATGCAGTTCCATCAAGCTGAATTAAAGTAGGAGGATTAACAATAAAATAAACAGGTTCCTCTTCACTACATGAAGGTCTGTCAACATATTTTGACAGTTTGTTGCAGTGATGGATTAGTCAGCACAACAGCATGTTATATGAAAGTGTCGTGTCTGTATTTGGCAGGAAATCGGCCAAATTACCTGAAACTCTCATGACTCTTGCTGTCTTTAAATACATTTTTCGTATATGTGTTTTCCTATCTTCTTCCTCAATCGAAGATGGGGTGTTGTCAGAAGCTTGAGCCTGAGATGTGGCATCTTATTTTCTCCTGTTATAAAAAGTCTGAATGTATATTACTGAAGTGGACATAAAGTTGCTTTTCCATTTCACTGTCTGGTCTGAGCGTTTGTGAACTGAGCTTTACCAACTGCCTGGAAACCAGCCTGTAATGTTAGAAAAAGATGGTGTGGTCATCCGCCACAGTCTTCCTTATTGCTCTTTATGAGCATGTTGCTCATGCCAAAGAGAGCAAACCCAACCATTATGTGGAGTCAGACCATATCCTACACTGCAGTTCAGGGTTAGGTTCGTGTTTGCTTTCCATGGAAAGACTGAGCATGTATGAATGTGTGTATGACACAATCTAGTCCATCAGCACACGTAAGTCAGGTGGTGAAGTTTAGACGTACCTGAGTCTTGGCTTGTTCTGCATGGGCTTCTCTCTGAATGCTTGAAAAGTCTACTAGTCTGTTGAGGTGGCCAGTAGGAAATTTCCTCAAACAAATGGAAATAATAATGATATTGCAAAACTTGGCATCACTGTGTGCCTTTGTGGAGCTCAGTTGACTTTAGGAGGGCCCCCTGTATCCACAGAGGATGGCCAGATCAGAGCCTAACTTATTAGCTACAAGTACCGTTAAGGAGGAGGGAAAGAAAATCAGCCATGTGTTTAGAAAGCATCCTTTACCAAGGGCCATGGTGGTTAGAACAGAGCTAAAAATAGATGGAAGGAAAAGTAATAAGCCTCAGAATCATTAGGATAGACTGGGAGAGAACAAGGTACCTTTCCTGGTGTCTGTTCAGTGTGTTTAAAATTGACTCGGTTTTTAAAATTATGGGACAGACTCAGGAAACAATCAGTTCTGACACTTTCAAATCAGCTAAAGGCCACTCAGCAGAAATGCTAATGGATGAGTTGTAGTGAATGCAGAGGGATAAGAATGGGAATACTGTCTCAAAGCATATCAGCAGATTTCTCTGCAGTACTGAACGCAAAAGACTAACGAGCAGTGGCTGAACACACATGCGACCACTGCATTTATTGTAGGTGTCTTTCTGTGTTAGCTTTTTCTTAGCAGTGATAACTGTGATTTGTAACGTCTACCAACTGCTTAAACCCAGATCTTCTTGTTCCTCTCTTAATTTCTTGCTCAGGAAGAACAAAAACTTATTCCTAGCTCAAATCTGCATCTTTACAGAAAGAGTAGATGTGTCTGTGGCAGTGAAATACAGTCCTGATTATATGCAAAATTCACAATTTTATCTGAAGAGGGCTCAATGAAACCTGGACCAAAATGCCTGTGAGCTATGAATTAAAACTTAAATGCAAACTGAGCACTTGTTCAAGTCTTTTCAGTGTCTTTGTCCTTGTGGTAAGATTTCACTGATATTTTCAAAAAAAAGCAAATACGTTTCATCTTAGATTGACTATCTTTGGTCTTCAGTGCTGAAAATCCCAGAAGCTTCATATTCTATTTTTTATTGGCATAAAAGAGATGATAACAGGGAAAACCTGTCTGTCCTCTGACACTCTTGAAAACACTGGGAACATGAATAAAAGAAAACAGAGGCTTTAGTGACCTTATGGAAAACTACCTGGAAAAATTTAGAATTTCTCGTTGCATATTACTAGATGAGCAAATTCTGTTTAGGATTTTTATTCCCTTAGATTGAAGGACACTTCAAGGGTCTAACTCTGTTCTTCATTACTCTATCATTGGTGTAACTATCTTGAATTTTAATGAAATTCTGATTGATGCCACTCTGATATTGGAATAGGGCCTGTAATAGTTCTATTAGAGTAAAAGGAGCTGTACTAGTTTATGCTTAAAACTTGGAGCCCTGTTCCCAAAGCAGTTATGTAACATTTATACAGAAGAAACAAGGAGGTGATTAATAAATGTGGTTTTAAATATTTACAGGTCTCTGTCTGTCTTCTTAAAGATGCAGGTATGAACTGCTGTTGTGGAAAAACCACCCAAGCTCTCTGCCTGACCATGAATTTCCCCCTTTTTGTGCACAGGAGACAGTCAAAAGGGTGGATGCCAGCCCAGCTGAGAGCTGCTATGCTGTGCAGAAGTCCTTAATCAGCCGGCTTCAGCCTCACAGCCCTGCGCAGGAAAAAGCACTGTGTGTCAGCCATCCTTTGGAAACCTTTTGTAATCAGTGTTTTTTTGTCACACCTGGTCTACCTCCTTCCTAACTGTGGGTCCAGAGCTTCACTTCATTCACACTCTTGCTTTTCTGGCTATGCATGAAAGTAGCAGAGCCAAAGGAGAGCAGCTCCAGGGAACATCTTCCCAGGTATGCCCAGAGTGCTTTCTCTCATCCTTTGTGAACTCTAGACACTAAACATGGAGTTTGGATTCCAGTGCCAGGAGTGGAAGGCTGATGAACTGCCATACTAACATCACACCTGGAAGAGCTTTTCTGTGCACATTGCAGCTCTCTGGCAGTCCACAGACTTCTAGACTTAAAAATCAGAATATGCTTCTCTGGGCTGCAATGGAGAGTGGGAGCACTGGTGTGATCAGCTCTTCTGGTGGATAAGCGTGAGCAGTGACATCTGGTTAAGGAACAGTGACAGACAGGTAGGGTCTGCCCTTGCTTGCCCAGTATTCAGACTGTGTCAGCAGTCCAGTGCTTTAGAAATATACAGCACTTTTAAAGGTCTATGTCATTTTTTTTCCACTTCTGAGAGTAAATATTTTATATTAGTTCTATGATTTTAGTGTCACTAATCCCTGTTTGTGCTCAACTTCAGTGGCCCATCCTTAAGGTGTTTTTCCTCATTCCAAATCTTTACTGGCAAGTTATTTGCACAGGATTTGCTGCTGCCTTTTTTTCATCTGTCAGAATTTGGACTTGCTGGCTGTATGCTACGTGCTAGGTGGTGATTTCTTTGGCATATTTCCTTTCTTCTTTTGGCAGGTCCTGAGTTTGTTCCATTCTCTTTATGAAGTGAAGTGAAAAATGCTAAGCAGAATTTGCTGTGACTTCTATTTAATCAGCGCTTTATCTTGACATTGTCTAGTGTGTAAATTTTGTCCTTTTGAAGACCAGGAGTAGTTGATGTGTGGTAGCTCTGTGCTGCACTGGCTGTAGATACTTACCTGCTCAGCAATTGGTATGTAACACAAGTTTATTTCTGTGTTGGGGAAGTGGAACAAGTATTACAATTTACTGTGAGTATCTCATAAATTGTTCTGTTCAATAGTAATACAAAGCGTGATGTTTTATTGCTGCCATCTGACCCTCTGAATATTTCATTCTCCTCAGGTTCTTAGACTTTACCGTTCATTACTTGCTTTGAGGAGGCCATGAGTTTGCAATATCTTGTGCCTCTGCTTTCCTCTCTTCATTTCCAAAAGCTGTAAAGGGCAAAATCCACATCAGTGCTGAGGCCGTATACAGGGCACATAGCTTGCACTGGACAGTCCAGATGCTGCCTGTGGATGTTGGCCTAATATTTTGGATAAGTATGGGGCGTTAATCTGCCACGCAGCGTGATACTCTGGAGAGCCACTGCTGAGCGCTCAGTGGGATCAGAGTTCACAGAGACTTTTCAGGAGCCTGTGAAATGACAGCACAGCTCTGATCAGCTGCAAGAGCAGAGATAGTGTTTGTGATACCATACAAGCCAAATTATGTTTATTGTATGCCACGGTGAGATGAAATTAAACCAAATTGTGTAATGCAATCATTTCTGACTGCATGATTTGAAGCTTCTGCGTGTGTTTGAACATGTTTTCTTGTGAATGGAGTACTGCAGAGTCCTGTGAATTTGAGTGGACCATCCACAGACTGTAGATCTGTAGAAGCATAGTGCAGTTTACCCTGCACAGTCTGGCTGTGTCGAAGTATGTGTAAATGCCATCCACACAGCAGGACACTTAGAGCTGCAGCACTAGTCTAGGGCTATAGGATAACAACTGATTTTCCGTACAAATCAATGACAGTAATAGTGAAGGGCTGTGACTAAGGTAAAAACAGTAAGAGCTGTTCAAACTCAGCCAAGTTTGAACTGAGAGCACAGCTTTGTCATGTGTGTGTTGGGGGAAAGAAGAGCCTCCAAACCGTTTCACTTATGCAGTGCCCTTGTTAGAGAAGTCAAGTTAATTGTACATTTCACGCAGCAGGAGCCTTTCTGGATTGTCTTTCAGATGAGATGACAACTGATAATTATATGAGCTACAGGCTGTCTCTTCTCTATTACTCCAGCATAGCTCTGAATGCTTTCACTAGGGGAAAAATAACACAAGGAGTCTGAGAAAACCTTTGATTATAGGGAAGGAAGTAAAATTTGTTGTTGTTGCTGGCTCTTATCCTAACTAGCCAACTGTTAAATCTTGCATCTGATATAACTGCATGCACTGTTGGGAGCATTGCTATGTGTTTCAGATCTTAGTCTAGTGGATGGCTGGAGGAGATCTGGACATCTAGCCAGACTTCTCTCTGTTTTTTTGCTCCATCAGGACACAGTTTGCAAGGGCAGGATTTGGGATGCGGTACATCTGTGTTAGCTTTAGTGGTAACTTGTGCCTAATCTCCTGCTCTTGCCATATTTGTCTGTCTCTCAGCAGTAGCCTGAAGTCAATGTCAGTGATAAAATACAAGGTAGTTGAAAGTGTTAGATGAAATCTGAGTGTTATATCTGCTTGCAGATTGTTCCCAGGTACTGTATAAACTTAGCTCTGTGACTTAGTATAAAATGTGCTATGTGCGCTGGGACCATTCATCTACTACATAGACCAATTACATTGCTTTCATTACTTTCCCTAGTGCTTTACAGGAAGCCTTTTTCACTTATGCAGCAACAGTTGTGAAAGAATTGGAGTATGCTGTAGTTAAATGAGAATGTGAGTGAGAAAGGGGGAAGAACAATATTTCTCCCAGCATGCTCTAAACTTGTGACAGGACCCTGTGACTCAAATCTGAGCCCTGGGATAACAGACCAGCAGAGGAGGAAAGCTTGCACACAAGAATATGATTTTGCCTTGGCTTCCCCAGAGTGATTTGCTCTGGGGAAGCAGAGGGCAACATGTGAGTGTGATACATATTTTTTTTAAATCCGATTTTACAGCTCATATAAGAGACCTCTAGCTAAACAGGGTGAGGACTGGGTTCTTGTTACTGAATTAGCAGCTTCGTATATTTGGCTTGGCGTCAGGGTGATGTCCTACATCAGTTCACTGACAGCTAGATTTTGTCTTAGGTCAGAGCTTTCTTTTGTCTGGTTTGTGACAATTTCTGGCTTGTCCTCAGACTGAAAAAATCCTTTCTTGCTTGTCTTATATATGTATTTAGGCCATGTTAAGTTTCCATAAATGGTCTGCCACTGAGACATTAGGGAGTGCAGGGTTGCTAATAGAGCAGGACTGGAACCAAGGGTTCCTTGGGCATTGTGAACTGCTGCCCGATCTTTCGGCCTGGCTAACGAAACAATTTCTTCTTCATCCCTATCTTTCTTTCCCTGTACTGCTTATTATTAGAATCTCTCCACCTCTGCATGTCGGTTGAGAGCTGCGTTGCAGTAGATGAGAGTAGAGGCCAAATGGGTTCAAACCAGCCAGGCTTGCTGTTTCTAATGGGGTTTATATAACACTGCATAAGGCGTTTGCTTCTTTTCATATGTCCATGATATATGCCAGCTACCCACTGTAGTATTGTCCAATACTACATTTATTTTTCAGTAACAAGAATAGGTCCTTCACACAGGACCTATTTTAAGAATAGATCTAGGGACAGAGAAGCATTTGCTTGACCTCTTAAAGTTCTTAGAGTGCTGTAATTACTGCAAATACTTTAATTTATGCACACAGATTTGGATTCTTTGCTGTAGTATCTAAACTTCTCAGTCAGTATGTACTTATTTTCACTGTCCTGGGGGTTTGGGGAGTGGACGTGCAACGAAACTAATGACCTATCTATGATGAAAACAGTCTGTGGCAGAGCTAGTAATGTAGCCCAGGTCTGCTGGAAGCTGAACTACTCTTTCAAGAACCGAGACTTATTTTGTATGAAAGGAGGTGCTGGGATGGGTGTGTATGTGTGCACCATCCAGACCATTTCAGCACAGAATTAGCCTTACTAATTACTTGCCCTCCTTCCTTAATTGAGTATTTACTTAACATTTGACCTCCTTTAATGTACTCAAACAGTCTGAGTTGGCTTTCCCTAGGAGTTCAGTCTGTAGCTCTTTATTCAGGCAGAATTCCCTTTATACCAGTTATGCTCACTCTGGAGCAGGGCCAGCAGCTCTTACCCAGGCTAAACCATGGCCTTTTAGACAAGGAGCAGATTTTTTTCCATCCTTGCCATTGGATGTTTTATTTGCGCTTTTGAGAGTTTTGCTTTGAGAGAGACAACAGCAGCATCCGGAGTGTGTGTCTGTTTCTTTAAATGACAGAGGTTTGTGGTTAAGTTCATCAGGGATGAGAGAAAAACACATCAGGAATTGTATAGAAAACTCTTATTCTCTGGAGCTATTTTTCCGGTGTCACAGATTCAAGAAGATTGGAGCTCCCTGCTGTATGTATGCTGGCTTGACGCAGACAGACAGTGGGAGTGCAGATGAGGTCTGACTGCACTTCGTGTTGCTGTGTCTTTTAGGAAGAGAAATCCCTCTCCCCTTCCCACTTTTATTTCCAATTCATTTGGCCTTAAAGCCTCAGAGTCTCACCTTCCTGCCAGGGGCAGCTTCCTGGCATTATGGACTTGGGTGATGCTTCTTGTCTCTTCTGAAAGAAGTTGCTGGTGTTGCTGTGGTTTTGAATGATAAAGAAGGAAGACCCTGGGGTAGCAAATGCAAACTTCCACAGACGAGCAGTCAGTGTTTGCAGCTTAAACTACCATGAAAGGACAACAGGAAGAGAGAGGTTTTTTGAGAATAGGATCGTATTATGTTCTTCTCTGAGCAGATAATTTATTCAAGGAGTGACAGATTGTCTAGTCTGTCTGAGGCACTGACCTGCAACTTGGATCTAGCTGTGGTTGCCACGGATTCCCTTTGCTGTCAATATGTAGTGTATCCAAGCATGAAATGAACCGTCAGACCACATCTTAGAGGTGCTATGTTAGGTTTGAATGGCCAGGATGAGAAACCTTGAAAAGCTGTTGCCTGCACCTGATTTCACAAATGCTCTTAAGGCTTTGGTCTGCAAGGCTTTAATTCAGCATGCTGTATAAGCACTAAATTTATATCTGTATTATATGTCCAGTAAGATATTAATAGCTGACATAGCAAGTGTCTTTTGGAGCAAGTGTAACCTTTCCTGTTTGAATCAGCTGATCCTGGAATACAGGCACAGGAAAATGCTTGAAAACCAGATGTGAAAGGCTAGAGCTGACTCTGAAAGGTCAAGCATACAAGAACGTAAAACTTAGAGAGCTAGTGCAGGGAGGAAATGTCCTAGAAATGGAGTATCCCATGTCATAGGGAAAGTTTTTTCCACTGCCAAGAGAAACAACAGAAAATCATGAACAGACAAACAGTTTTTTTTCGGCAGTCTGACACTGAAAAAGTGAGTCTGCAGTTTGCAGCTTCTTCCTGATCCATAGCAAAACTTCTGGCAGAGTTCCATAAAGCTGCAGATCTCTGTCAAATCCCTTGTTAAGTCTCACTTCTCCTGCTGAGTGCTGCTGCTTGTGAGAAGCTTCATCAAGGGTGAAATGGGCTTGCTATTAATTGGCTTATCCTCGCTGCTGATCCTGCACACTGACCAGAAGGTATTCGGGTCAATGGAAAGGTTCCTGTTCACTTCCTTGAGCTTTGTCCCTGTGCCACAGCTGGCCTGCACAGGGTTGCACTGGTGTTCCTGTGGGTCTGTCCTGGCTGTTTGCCTCTCACTGTGTCCCAGGACTCATGATTGTCCCTGGAATACCGCCTGTCTGCTGTAGTGCCCCCCAGGAGGGCATTCAAAGCTTGGTGGGGATCTCTTAACCCATAGGAGGTTGGACTGGCGTCTTCTGGTGCTGACACTGAAGGCACTGGTGAGGTGGGCAGCACTTGCTTAGTTCCCAACCCGTGGCATCCTCCCCAGCAGGGAGGCCTACAATGAGCCTTTGGTTTTGTGCAGCTTTAGGCTGAGGTCTTTTGGTGGAAGGCTTTCAGAGTAGAAGTCTGCAGCTTCCCTTGAGCTCAGCACTTGCCATTCATCTTCCTGAGTCCTTTTTTCATCCACATTCCGTAAAATGGATAGTAACAAGGACACAAACATTACCTTCTAATATTTCTTCGCTTTGTATGAATGTTACCTTCTGTTTCTTTGGCATGAAGATTCATGTCTGGCTGGTTGCATTGATTGGTGCATCATTCAGTGTGTACTGTGCTCTAAGATTCTTCTTTTGTTTAATTATGATTATTTGTATTTTGTATTTTTATCTCAGACAAAGCATGTGCTAGGGCAGCAGCCTTTAAAAGGCCTTGCCATCATTATCTGCAAGTGTGGCAGTAACTCAGTTATTGCACCTTTCCATAATTCTCACCGGTGCAGCAGTGTAAATAAACAGGGAGCAGTGAGACACATGATGGGAGCCAGAAGCAATTTAGCCACAAGAGTTTATCATTAAGATGCAAAACACGCTGGAGCAGGGGAATTGTCTCCTTTGCCATCTCGTGGCTCTCTGACTGCTGCCAGATAGATGGTGCCCTTTTTTTTTTTTTTTTCACTGACAAAATATTTCTTTTTGCAGAGCCTTGCTGCTTCCCCTGATCTCGTTGCTGGATGCAAAGTACATGAAAGAGCTGAGTTGATGCTGTCTGAAAGAGACATGGAGCCTCCCTGTATGCAGGGAGGGTTCAGCAGGACACCAAAGATACCTGCACAGAGACATATGTTGGGCAGGCTCTGGTTTGGTGGCTGTGTTTTGAGAGGCATTTGCAGTGCTTTCCTGATGGTCCCTGTAAAGAGGGATTCCTATTACAGGAAAGAGCAAAATCATTTTGTAAACTCTAGGCAAGAAGTAATGTGTCCGGTTCTGTGGCTCCTCATCCCTTCTAGGTCTGAAAAGCAATGGAGGTGATGAACTCTTGCTTCATGAGATGTGTGGAAAGATACCCTTTGTATGCAAGTTTGGAACAACAGTTTGTGCCAGTATTTCTGGACTCTAGGATGACAGACAGTCCAAAACCAAGAGTGCACTGGACAAAAACACACAGCTGCTGAGACCAGCAAGTATGAAGGTTCAAAACAGGTGCCTATTTGTAATTCTCAATGCTTCACTTTTGTACTGGTCCTGCCTAATGAGGCTTTGACAAACCTGTAAAAAGATTTGTTCTGGACCAATGAAGGTGGAGTATGTTCTGTAGTATAGCGACTCCTGACTGCTGGACCATATCTGAATGATGGTGGCCACTGGAAAGTGATATCCATCTGGAGAAGGTTAAAGTCCTGGTATGAGACAAATTTGATTTAAGCCCCACATCATAATGATGCCTTCCAGCATCTCTCAAATAAGAGGCTAAGTGTTGTTTGCCAAGGTTTAAAAATTTATTGCAAAAGCACTTTTCAGAGTTAAATACCTCCCTGTGGTTTTGGTGATTTATAGATTTTTATGGCTGTTAAGTTCTTCCAGCATGACTTTCATTGTATAATATAGTACAAGTGGTTCCTGCGCCAAGTCCATTGCTTCTGGCTTTGTTCAAGGTCAGGTTCAGCATGGTGCTAAGGGAGCTGTTTCCCCCTCATATCTGCTTCCCTCCACTTGTTAATGCTGCCTGGTGTTATGTGAGCTTTTAATTATGTGATGGCTCTATGGCTGCCTCACTACCTCTATACCCTCCTCACTGCTTCCTCACCTGGGCAGAACTTGGTCATTTAATAACAATGCATCAATCTTTATTTGTGAGAAATGTGAATTCACATCTAGAAAGAACAGCAAGGTTGACCTGTCATCTGGTGCAACATTTCATTGTGACTCAACTTAGATATATGTACTTGAATGGCACAATTCCCCTGTTCTAGATCACCTGTCATCCAAACGGCTCCCAGGACACCACGAAGCATCTCCAGGACCACTTCCACATTTCCCATGTTTGGCAGGCCGTGCAGCTCCTGTCCACCGGAGTTACGCAGGGAACTGTAGAGGATTGTCCAGCTGGTGCGAGACATGGTGCAGTTTGTCCAGGACATTGTGTTTGTCTCTGGTCCCTCCAAGAGTCAGTGTTGGCAGGATGCCCATCTCTGTAATATGGCCTGTGAGGTTATTATTTCTACTTTTACAAAAAATACATGGATCCTGTCCAGACCAGTACGATTAAGAGATATGGCAGCTGCTGGCTATTCAGCAGGTGGGTTTGCAAGGTGGGGTACTGCAGTGGGGGTAGAAGTGCCTCCCTGCTGTTACTGAGACACCAGCTTATTTTTCCTTTGGCGTTTTCCCTTATATATTGACCAAGCTGCAGCTCTGAGGTTCCCCATCTCCTGGAGTCAGAGTCTTCATAAAGAGATTTTAAGAAAATACGTAGAAAACAGACACCCAGTCCAAAATCAGTCCATCAGCCCTTTCTGTGGGAAGCCCTCATACGCCAGGCATATGCATAGACGCTGCAGTTGCTACGCAGGTGTAAAAATGTCCAGCTGTTTATCTCGAGATGGTTACAAACCATGAAACTGTCTACTTCATGGTGAGGAAACCTACTACGCACTGCCCAGTGACGATTCCTTTATTGATCTAGTCCAGTGAAAGGTGTTCTCAGAAGGCTCCTTTTTTTCTTTCAGGCTCTCAGCATCCCACCTCATGTTTCATACATCTACCTTTACTACAGGGCTTCGCTGAGCCTTATCACTGAAGGGTAATTACATCCTTGTTACTGTAACAAGTGTCTTCCGAGCACTTGCAGATAATGCACATCAGAAACTGTGCCCCTGGAAATGCAGGAGGCATAACCTGTGGTTTCTTGTAGCTGGTACATGTCTGGCTATTAGCGGTGGACTGGCTTCTCTGATCTAACACTGCAGTGAAATGCAGTTGGGTGAGGGCTTTGCAGTAAAAATCTATTGGAATTTCTGCATTCTCACCCCTCTTGATTGTAACTCTTACAAGGCGTCTGTATGTTGGAGGAAAATAGATACAAGAACAGTTTTGGCAGGTTGAGAGAAGGCAGCAGCAGAAGCTTTGAGTATTTGAGAGAAATTGTACTGCGAAAAGTCTGGCAAATACACAGTAATCAGTTTTTGCCTACTTAGGGATTTCACAGGGGATCAATAAATTGTCAAGAGTGTTTAAATGGTTAGTCTGAAGCAAAGAAGAGCCTGTGAACTGAAAGGCCAAGAAGGGGTGTAAGTGCCTACTCTGATTTTTAAAGTGAGTCAGCTAGTTTAGGAATAATGTTTTACTGTATGTGTTATACGTGGAATCGGGGTGAGGTATGGTGAAAAGGATAAACCAGGCCACTCTTCTCTTGTATAGAAGCTCCAAGCAGAAGTGCACAGTCTGATTGGCAGTGGGTAGGGGATGTTCTACACCAGAGATAATAATTTGAGCTTCAGTGACCAATTCTTGCCTTATTTCTGGCGGTCCATCTCAGGAGAAGCTCTCCCAATTCACTGTAAACAGTGCCTATTGGGTTTTTACAGGGAAAGGATTAGTTGGTTTTGCTTCCCAAGCGATTCGTTTTCACTGTCTGTGACTCTGTGGTGATGTGTTGTCATAATACCTACAGGGAAGGTATATTAGCTGGAAAAATCAAAATGACTGGGTTTTGGTTTGATTTTAATGTGGGGAGAAATGAATTCACATACTGATACACAAAGCATCAACAGATATAAAAATAAATCAACATATACCACTGAGAGATGATAAATATAAACATCGACAGAAAGTGCAAACTACATTCCTACTAAAAGCTGGTTGAAAAAGGCAGCAGTAGAAATGAGCAAGACCAAAACAGTAACTTCTGAAAAAGGAGGAGGAAACAATTTCACACAGCAGGAACTGACCTGTGGACTTCTGTGCTGTGCATATAGGCATGAACAGTCACAGTCTCACATACAGGGGGACAGAAATGCCTCTCTAATTACTATTATCTTGATTGACAGCTGGACTGGGAACCTGCTTACCTGAGCCAGTGAGACGTGATTTTTCTGCTGATGGAAGTCAACTCTTACCTTTCCTGGCGTAGACCAAAGGGTAGTGTGAGCACAGGGCTAGTGAGTACCAGCTGAATCTCTGGTTCATGAAGTGCTATATTGTTTCTGTTTGTTATTGGTTCTGTTGTGGGGCTCGGTCCCTTGTGTACAAGAGGAAAGTTAGATGGGGTGGTGTCTCTGTTCAGCTAAAAAGCAAGGTGCTGTAGCCAGCTGGTGTCCTCTGTGGGGTGATGCCAGGGACAGCACACCTGGTGCACACAGACCGAGGCGCACAGCTCATTGACAGGGACACATGTGCACACAAATACCCTGATTCCATACGCAGTGCTGCCACAGTCCAGCTCATCTTTCTGATCAGGAGAGTAAAGCTTTTCCATTACCCAAATCTGTTTCAAAATCTGCCATTCCTGCTTAGTCGCTGGGCCCAGCACTCTTTACAGTCCATCTGTTTCTGGATAAGAAGAGAAGGTAAAATCACAGGCCAGCAGAGAAAATTACCTTTGTGTCAGATACTATCTTTTCAATAGTATGTACAGTGAACTGAGATTACTGGGTCCAGTCCCTCACTGAGATTCTTACAATACCAATTCTAATTGATAACAGTTGAATTGAGCACACTTCTAAAACACAAAAGTACAATTCTATTGTAGCTGTGCACCTTTATTTCCTTTCTCTTTGTGTTAGGCTTTGGATCTTGCTTCCATTCAGCCTTCTAACCATTAAGAAGTACTAATATTGACCAGATTGTAATGGCTAATAAGGGTGCAGAGTACAGGAAAAACTGTAACATGAAGCACCTTTGTACAGCTTCTAAGGCTGGAAAGAGCATGCATTTTCTATGCACACAGGCTTTGTATTTCATATATCCCTTTCTACACAAAAATGCTGGCTAACTAACATTCCTTGTAATGCCTTTCCCAGTGTAGATCAAAGAGCAATGTAGGTTTCTACGTGTGGTTTTATACAGTGAAAATTTCCTCCTTTGCAGTTTGAATGTTGTATTTCTGTATGGGGGAATTGCTCATGACATGGGAACCTTGGGAGGTATGAGGTGGCTTCTGGGCTATTATATTGCCTGGAGCTGGCAGTTGCAACAAGGCACGGGGGAATTAGAAAAGATTTACTTTGCTGGCTGTATGAGTGCTGTGGTCAGGAATCTCTGCCTGTGCGAGCTGATGCAGCAAGGACTCCCTCCTTCCCTCAGCCCCTGGTAGCTTTGCTTTTGGTGGGGTTCATTGCCGTCCTCTCTCAGCATTTGCAGTCCTGACTTGTGCTCTGCCACTGCTGTCACGGCCTGCTTATGTGTGCTTCCCTTGTCTTGACGTCAGCGGAGTCAGCTGCTGTTCGAACCTGTCAGCCTCATTTCAGACTCGGTAATTATCCCACCACAGCGAGTAGTACTTACACACACTTCCTCCTCTGTTTCTTTGGGGAAGGACTTTATCTCCCAGCCACACTTTTCAGAAAGGTTAAGCATCTTTCTCTTCAACTAAATGGAAGATTGTTCCTGTAATCATACCTTTCTGCCTGATGTTTGTCATCTTAACTAACGTGTGTCTCCCTGTGCTGGAATCATCCAATATTCCTTTCTCCCAGGATTTGTGTCAAAGCATTAATTTGCCGTGAAATTTCTTTCATTCAATTTAATTTCAGGACTGCTTCTCAGGCGTTTGCATCTGAGATCAGATCTCAAGACCTGCATTTCCACTGTACATTTCTAGCGTGCCAAAAGCCAGCCACATTCCTTTTTAACAACTGGGTTCAAAACCGATTTCAGGAGACCAGGCTGAGAGAGCTGAGAATGCCCAAATTGTGCTGCCCTGGGCAAGTCTCTGGCTGTCTCTCAGACCAACATCTAAATTGTTTTTGAAAGCAGATGTTGTGTGTGAAACACAGTGCTGTGTTCTGGTTGCATGTTATTTGGTTAGTTTTATGCATCGAGGAGAGAAATTAACAATGAAAGTACACAGTCAGGAGAAGTGACTGTAAGTGTAATACTTGCTTTGTGTCTTTGAGGCTAGAAATCCTGTAAGGATTTTCCTCCTTGCTCTTTAAAGGCAAAACCTGTAAGGAAGTTGCTGATAGAACTGTGTGATACCATATCTCAGGAGTCTGCCATTGCACTTTTAGCTATGTTTTTGACCTGTGACTCAAGAGATGAACAAATGGAGTGCCATCATATGGCTCACAGAAAAGCATCTTTTTCTGATTTTGCATAAACTGTGCTGTCTAGAGTTGCTGCCTGGATTTTGGCACAAGCCTGGAGCACACTTGTAGCAGTGGCACTAGCTTTAGGCTCTGGTTTGGTGTATTTTCTCTGCAGCTTCTGTTTGGCTTTGGGCACTGTGTTTTCAGCGGTGTAGGGGATGTCTGAGCTGCGTGCTGTGACCTACCTACCACTCATAGTTCAGACTTGCTCTGTTCTCCCCAACCTCTCCAGCTTCTTCCTGCTGATCTTTGGTATTTTGTTTGTTCTTTGCATATGATAATACCTCAATTAAAATGTGACTGCATGTGTCAGCAAGGAAGGTACTGAGAAAGTGTTGGCTGATGAGCTGGCACTGTGTGCCCCACCTCTCTCCCCAGTTTTACTTCTAAAAATGATAATTATTCCTGGAGTAGATCCCATTTGGCTGATGTCTCACAACTGGAAGCCATGAAAACCATTATTCTGTGTAAGTTCCCTTTATGTACTGACGAGGATGATCACACACACCACAAGCTGCAAAGAGGAAGAATATTTTCTCTGAAAATGAATCCATGCTGCATCACTTGTAGAACAGCCTAATGTTAACCAAACATTTTCCTCCTTGCTCTTTAAAGGCAAAGCATGCTGCACCCACATGACCAATTGCCTAATGCATCCCTTGAGATCTAACTATTTTATGCTATATTTGACTTATGCTAATGAACGAGACGATAATGGGCTGTGCTTCATTTCAGCTTGTGACAGGTTTTGCTAACAGCCTTGTTTTCCAGGAAGCCTTGGTTTCAGTTCTGGTAGAAGTAGAGGAGAAGGTGTTAATGCAGCCCTGCTTATTTTAGTGAGTGAGTCAGTGGTTTTAGGAAAACAGTTCAACATGTTAACCCGTTGTTTCCAGAGCAACACAAAAAAAAAAAAATCACTGTAGAGTGAACAGATGGCTCTGGCCTATTTTTAGCCTTGCTCTCTGTTCCCATGGTATTCCAGACTGTGTGGGATTCCCCATAGACTGTTGTAAGATTGGTGGGCCCAGCCAAATGTCTTGTTTTGCAACACAGCATCAGAGGGAAGGAGGAAAATGGAATCCTGTTCAAATCAGCTCTTTTTAAGTAACTTTAAATGAGAAGTTGTTACATAGGGGATGGTGGGTGGTGGGGGAGTCTGTAGAGAGATGTTGGTCTATATGATTGTGGTGCTTGCTCATTGTCAGCTGCTACATTACATTAGGAGGAACAAAATAAATAAGAAATACTTTTCTAGTGGTATTGTCTGTATAAGCAATCAATGCATCCAAAGGTGTAGATTGCAGAGGAAAAACTCACCAGGATTTTGGTCATCTCTGGATTCCAGACAGGATGGGAGAAAGTAGTTTCTGTATCTGTGAACAGTCTATTTGGGATGTGTACTCCAAGGAAGTTCTGAAAACTTCTTAATTCCAGGTAATGATCCTCTCTAGGGTGTGGTCAGATTCAGAGCTATTCACATGCACCCTGTTCCAAGGTTTATTGGTGAATCTCTGTGATCATAAAATGTTTTGTTTGTAAGTAGAGGTGTTAGCCAGTGAACTATATGGTATAAGAGAAGGGATTCCTTAGGTGTAATAACTTTTGTGTCTCAGCTACGGTTAGAAATCCCAACTGTAAGGATGTTAACTACTAAATCCGGGTATGTGGTATGGCAAGAATTATATTTGTTGTTGTCCCAAATTAGGTTTGTGTCATCATGGGTATTAAAGACTGCAAGTGATTTCTCAATAGAGAACAGAAGTCATAGCATCAGTTTTCCTTCGCTGCCTGGATTTCTGTTACATACACACATTCACTGAGGTTCGTCAAGTATTATGTTCTCTTAATAGTTTATTTGCATATTAGAATGTTTTAAACAAATCCATCCCTAGTGTGTTCTCTCTGTGCAGTACTGTATGGCTCAGTCTTTTACTGTCAGAAGATAATAAAATGCTATTTGACAGAATAAGAAAACAAGATGATGATAAGGGTCTGCCCAGTGGGGCAAGTTTAATTGCAACACAGTAGAGTTTAGAAATACCTGTGTGTTGTATTGGGCCAAATCATTAGCATGTCTGGTGTTCCATGTAGAGTCAAGCAGATGCATTAAGACACCCGTCCATAGTGTTGAGAAATTAGAAGGCAGACTATAGTGGGCAAGTGAGACAGGGTAAAAAAAAATGAACAGCCTGCAGCATGGACCATCTTGGTGCAATTTCATTGCTGTCTGCATTGTTAACTGCCCTTCTCTCCTGTTTGTCACTTCTGAATATTGCTCCACAGCTTCTCCACCAGGAGCGGGCAGGTGCAGCTCAGCAGATGTAGAGCGCTTGCTTTCCTTGCATTTTGGAAGGATAGCTGCTGACCCGCGTGCGTGCTGTAGATCTGCAGTGCTCTGCCATTCCTGTTTCGGTAGTTCAACTGCATTCCCCATCTGTCGCCCACCTGAGTAGAGGTAATGCTTACGCAGGGCGTTAATAACACATGACCTTAGAAGCTTCCCTTTTTCCTTTGAATGTGCTCAACCACCTGCAATGCCTCTGAAACCGCCTCTTTCATTCTGTGGCTTTAAAATTCACTGATACATTTGGCACACTCAGCACAAAATGCCACATCATGAATGTTTTCTCCATCTGGGTAATATCTGGTGGATATTTTTCTTCCATTGGACCAAAGCCTCATGGACCCAGATCATATTTGAAAGAAGATTCAATTCCATGTGTTGACCCAGGAAAGCCAGTGAGTGGACTCCCTTGAATTTGATCAGATTTTTTTGCATTGGAGCTGTTAGTAGGTTATGGATTCGACAGACTTAGGAATTTGCTCCATGTGAAGGCCAAGACTATTTGACAAATTTGCACATGTCATTTAGGATACAGTCCCAAAATCTGCCTTCCAGCTGGTAGATCAGGTGTCCCCGATTAAAGCAGAAACTGAAACAATCATTTCCGTTTATAGAAAACTTACAGACAAGCCAACTTTCAGGCTTGATGCCCACTAATAAAGTACCAAGGGACAATGACTGATGCTTGAAATCCAAATTCAAAGCAAAATCAAAGTAATTGTTTCCAGCAACGATGTATGTTCCTGCATGTTTTGGGATCAGACAGCAGCTGATGGAAATTCATGATGCTGTTTGCAGTGGTATGAGTTACTTATGATACACAGTCTGCCAGAACGGAATGGAGAGGGCAGGCTGTTTGTTTGACTCGTGATTTCAAAATGCTGACCTTCTACACCTTACAGGTGTGACTAGGAACATAGTGCTTCGTGTGCTTTAAGGTCAGGTTCAGGGAGAGCATCAGGTCATCTAGTGTGATGTCCTGAAATGGTGGCAGCACAGCATTTAACCCACTTACTCTAGGCAAGGTAAATCTTCCAGGTATATCTCATTGTCTTCTCAAAAGGCCTCAGATGAGGGAGTCCGATTCTTTTTCATAGTTCCAGACCAGTTCTGTTTTATAGTTCTCATGGGTAAACAACCATGCTGATAAAAAATGGTGTCTTGTTTTTATTCCGAGTTTGTTCAGTTTTAATTTGCTGCTAATGGTTCTTTATATCTTTCTTCTGCTAGAGAGCCCTTTAAAACCTGCAGTTTCCTGCTTGCAGAAGTCTTTATACCTAGTAACAAATTGCCAGTTGGTCTCTGTTTTGCCAAATTAAACTGAGAAAGCTCTTAAGTTTTGTTGCATAAGGCATTTCCACAGTACTTGAATGTTAAGTCAGTTCTCTGCAACCAGTCTGGGTTTTCAGCATCTCTTATGAAAGTGGGTACCATAACTGTGTTAATATTGGTTTCTCCAATGCAACATAGAATAATTTCCCTTATTTTGATCCCCTTCCAGAATTGCCAGAATATCACAGAGAAGCCTCGTTGCTTTCCCCCGCATCTATAAATCCCAGTTCATCAAAAGACAGTCCTCCTCTCTGTAGATGCGTTACTCCTTTTCCTTCTCTTTTGTATTCTTTTCTGTTTTGTGACCTTGCCTGGCAGCACTTAAAACTTACTCTGTCTGCATGGGCTTCACTTATGAAGCTATCCAGAGCAGCGTGAGACTGTCTGCATTGTTGTTATTTATCAGCCTGTCATCTGCACAGGGATGCTAAAAAGACCTGAATCTGGGGGCTGGCTAAAGAGCCGGGGTGGGTCTCAGCACACGTGGTGGCCACATTCCCTGGCTCAGCTGGCACAAGTCCTGCCTCTGCATTTCAGACTGTGAAGGTGTAAACTTACGCCCCTTCCCCATACGTGAAAAAGAGCAGTCCGTTAAAATCAGGGTGAACGCAGTTCTGATACTCCCTGTATAGATCACGTGGGAACCTCTCTAATTCCACCCTGCAGCATTTACATATTTAATCTCCTTTTGCTGTTTTTTGAGGTTTCTCGCATATGTTCCTGTTTCAGAAGATCCTGACCAAATGTTGCTGCTGCAGCACAGCCTGACCTTTCCTGCAAGTGCTTGTCTTGCCATTCTCACAGCTCCCAGGTGTTCCCTGCTTGCACTTCAGTGTGAGACGTGCTCACAGGCTCCTGCAGTATGAAGGCAAACTGCTGAGACGAGTTGTTTATTTTGAATGGCATCTTCTGGCTGTGACTTGGATCCTGCTGTAAGATTTCAGTGGATGGAGCCAGTGTGGGGTCCTTCAGAACTCAATTACATCTAAATCTAACAACTTTTCTCTGTGTTAACAAAATCTCTTCTGTGCTGGTAAGTTTTTGAAGAAAATTAAGTGAGGTCAGTTGAGGTCTGAGTTTCTTCTTGCCTGGAAATGGAAGCAGGATTCAGTTCCAGTCAGAAAATCTTTTCTGGAAAAAAACGCTAGCTGTTTTGGCAGCATCAGTACGAGGGCTGGCCAGGAGTCCTGAGAGAGTTCCTTGGCTGGGAGGTGTCTCTGTATTGAACTCACTTGCAAGAGAAGATCAGGTTCAATAAATCTCTTCTGAAGTTTGTCAGTGACCTGCCCTCTCCTCTTCCTCCACTCCATCTGCTACAAAAATCCTTTCCCTTCTTCTCTTAACAGTCATTCAGATGCCTGAATGCGTGTGGTCATACTCCAAGGTACTGTGAGTCCTGGGACAGCAGGCACGCTCAGCGATGCTGGGAAGGGAATTAACCTGAGCCAAGGCTAACAAACGTTCCCCATGCCTCTAGTTAGAACAGCAGATTGCAGTGACTCCATTCCCCCGCACACCTTGGTATGTGCCTGTGACTGGCTCCTTGCTCTGTTTTGAGTTGTGTCTGAGTTAGTCACAGGTTTTGCATCCTTGGCAGGATGGCGGGTGCTTCAATTTAGATGTCAATTTTGTCCCAGCAGTATGGCTACAGAGGACTCTTTACAAGGCACTCTGGATGCCCTTTCTGCAGAGAAGGCTGGGTCTGTCCCCATATCTGATGCTCTCGTGTGGATGTAGGAGATAGGTGGGGACCTTTCATACCTTCACTGGAGCAGAGCTGGGAGATGGAAAGTTCTCTTCTGCAGTAAATTCAAAGCTGTCCCTGCTTTTAGGGGTGCCTCTAGCTAAAATAGTGAGAAACTTTGGGCTGAAGAAACTGAGGAAACGCATTTCCTAGTTGCTGAATTGGGTGACTTTGCCAAAACTCAAATCTCTTCCTCAGACCCAAACGCTAGCAAAATCAAAAAAGTTATAATACTTCATCAAGCTCACTGCCTCTGCCTGCTTCACTTCTCTTGTAAGAGTTAAAACAAAATGTCTAGATGGAGTTCAAAGAAAAATGCCCTCATTCCCTTGTAATTTTTAGGACACTTAATTCAGTACAAACACCAGGTCTTCTGAAAACTTTAGACTTCAGGGTTGTGTGGCAGGGGAATCATCTGAAACCCCTGTTGAAGGAAATGAGCAAAGGACAGCACGCTGACACTATCTGTGGGCACAAAAATAGCCAGTGAGTACTGGATTTAAAACCCTTGCAGGTAAATTTTTGAGCAGCCCCTGGGCTGACTGTGGGTTTCTGCCTTGGCTTCACTGACACCAGGATTTCACCTCTACTCTTCTGCGTCTGGACTAAGGCGTGTTGCCAGTTCTGGCATCCAGCAGACGGTTGTGCAGCAGCCCAGGTCTCTAAGTGCCTTTTGATTTGGTGACTGCTCTATCTTCTTTTCTGCGTAGGCTTTAGTATGGCAGGGTCTCTCTTCTGAGACTCTGATCGCTGTGTTTCAGTCTCTGTATAGAGCTGGGTTGTAAATAGTTTACTCATAGCCTTGGAGCTGAGAATCCAGCCCTTCCTGGGTCCTGACCTAAGCCAGCCTGTTTACCTACAAAGTGTGTGCCACAAAGTCTCAGCCCTTCACTTCTGTGTTGCATCCAGAACTTATATTTTGAACCAGAGGCTTTCTGGTGGGAGAATATTCTGCCTCACTTTATTGTCCGCTGCTTTGTACTGCTAATTCCTGCTTATTAATATTCATCTCTGCCTTGGTCAGTTTTGATTTCAAAATTGTTTCTTCACACTGATCCTTGTTCCTTTATTTTCATTGTAGAGACTCTTTAAAGTGTTCCTAGCCTACTCTTATGTGTCAGAAAGCATCGGGGGGGCAAACATCTCTGCAGCGCAGACGGTATAGCTGTGAAACCCAACAGAGAGGAGGGAAATGCTTTGGCTGAAGTGACCTGTTATTACAATGGAGAAATATGTTTGCATTGAAAGGATAATCACCCATTCATCCAGGCAAGTTAAACAACAGAGACAGAGGGTTTGGTTTTCTCCAATTGTTTCCCAAAGCAAAAATGATTTATGTCTTCTCTCTGAGACTATTGGATGTCTACTGAAGGGTTCATTAGAGAGACCTTTGCAGCTGCCAAAAGAAACAGCTAGATTATTGAGCCTGCAGCTAATTTTTTCTGTCCTTGTCCTCTCCCAACAATGAAGACCTAGTTTGCAACCCAGACCTTGTTTCCCCACATGGTGGGGAACTGCTTTGTGCAGCAATGCAGAGAAGGGTGTCTGTCCCTAGCCCAAAACACTGTCTCTAGCTCATCGCGATGGTTTACAATGTTAAGCTCTGGAGCATATGGATGTTCCGTGTGCTGTCTGTAGGTATCACAACAGTCACTTGGTCATTTCAGCACTGAATTATGGCAGCAGTTGGTTTTGCAGTCCTGTGTCCCTTGCAATGGGACCAGCAGAGGAGGCAGAGCCCAGCACTGCCTAGAGGTGCAGGGGGCTCAGGATTCTGACTGTGCCCAGGGCTGGCAAAGCCTGTGTATTCCACGTATGCAAAAACGGGCTGCACTGCCCATTCCGTTATCGAGGGTGACAGGCTGCTGCTTCCTTGTTTGCTAGCAGACTACCCTAGCTGTAAGCCCAGGGGGCTGTTAACTCCAAAAAATACTTCGATGTCACACAGCCCAGCGGTTAGGCTGACAAGCCCTTAACGTTTCCTGAGGCAATAAATAAGCGTTACAACTTCTGATTAATTGCTGGGAGCCAACCCTTTCTGAGAAGGAGGAGAATAGGACATTATTTTTCTACAAAGCGAAGCAGAAGGATGGTTGATGCAGTACAGACAGCAGAGAAGATTTAGGGGTAGCTGTGATGGCATAGTTTATTTGGCCACAGCTTCAAATTGAGCTTAATTTTAAGTACTGCCTTCAGTCTGGCATTAACTAGGAAGAGCTTCTTGCCTTATCCCAGAAAACTAGTGGTAAAAATGCATGATTGTGCACTACAGGCTTGAAACTCTGTGCAAATATGCAGGGATTTATGTACAATAGGTGTGTGTGTATTAATGCACAAACGCTATGCGAGTATCCACCTAAATGTAGTCCCAGTTGATCAAAATCCTTGTAGTCCCTGACCTGTGCTGGGAGCTGTGTTGATCAGCGCTGGCTTAAGATGTGAGCACTAGCGGCATAAATTTCATCAGGCTGTTCTCCAAGTTCTTCATTGCCTTCTGCACTGATGTCAGTTATCTGCATTATAAAATCTAATTGAAACCCTGCAAAATTAGATTTAGGGGAAACTGGACACTGAAGCACTTCACTCAGGTGATAATTTCATTTACTGTTAAGTCATTGCTTAGACCTAAATATGAACGTATTCTGTGTTCCTCCGTAATACACACATCCAGGGATATAAGATCTTATTTAATTTGATTAAAAAATGTGATTTTATATGACTGAGCAACGGGTAGACTAAAATCATTGGATCAACTTTGAGAAGTAAACCTTATGTGCCAGATTGACTGGGAACACCCGGTGACACTACTGTGTTATAGCATAGTATTAAATAGTGTAGAGGCTTCCCAGCTGGCTGCAGGAATCTGCACAATAAAACCTAAAACATAATTTGTTGCCCCTTAGCAAGAGAGCTACAGGAAATAGGATTCTCTAAAGCAACCCTGCAAGCATCTGAAAAAGTATTTACTTACGTTACAATGATGGGAGCTTGCCATTTGTCAAAGAGAGTTATGGGCTGATCTTGTAACCTAGAAGACTGGTATGTGATTAGATTTTGTTGCTGTATCCATGAGGGGGGACAGATGCTCGGCTAGTGGCCACACCAAGGTCTTCATCAAAGCCTCTGGAGCCAGGCTGAGTTACACCAGCTGACACATCTGCCACATATTTAAGCTACTACAGTGGTCAGGAAGATTTTCAGCTCTAAAATCTTGCTGCTCCCAGCCTCAGTAGCCTGTTTGATTATATTGCTTTGAATGCACCCAAGAACAGTTTGAAGAAAGGAATTTCTGACACCGCTTCATCTTTCTAGAACATCTGTGTTGTTCGTGAAGGTGAGCAGGGATCACACTGACCCAGCTTTCCCATATCAAGTGCGTCTCTACTTAATTGGTTTCAGTAAGGATTTGCAGCTAGTCTTGTATACATTAAATGCATGCTACAGTTTCTTGCTATGTTTTGGAAACGGGAACATGTCTTCTGCTATAAATTAGTGGGGCTACAGTAATCGCTTGCGATACTAGATGTAGGAATTTGATCATGAGTCGCACTATAGCTGACAGCTGGGCTCTGCTTGCCTGGCTGGCAGGACTTGAGTTGTTGAAGACTTCTGCAATAAGAAAGTTTTAAGAAGATTTCTAACTTGTCATGGGTTCTGAACTCATTGTACAGCTCCTATTTGTTCTGCCTACATGAACTGATTTATTTATTTATTTATTTTTGCCTCAGAAACGGAGAGAGGAAGGGATTCAATGTAAGGATCAAATTGTTCCTTTCTCATTCAACATAGAATTTTGCATATGAGTAAAAATCTTGTCATTTTCTCATCCAGATTTGCTTGTTCTAAATGAGGTCTTTGGCTGATCATGGCATTTATTGGCACAGAGGGAAGTTATATGTACTGAGAGAATCTAAAGGAAGAAGTGTCATGCACACATATTAGTGCATTATCTGCAGGGCTTTAAGAAACTGCAAGGGTTTTGCTAGCATGTGGAAAAAAAAAAAAAAAAAAAGACAAAGACAAGACCAGAAAATTGAGAAACTGGGTCATCTGGATTCATTTGCTGCATTTCTTTCCAGCTGGGCTTTTGTTGCTGCTCAGACTGACATATCTGAGCTCACATTGTAGTCACCAGGATTGTGCAGCATCCTACGTGCCTGCTGTCCTTCCCTCCTACGCTCATCTTGTTTATTCTCCAGGGTGTCTGGAGGGCCCAGATCAAGGTCAGAGTGGTGCTGCAGCTGACTGTGAGCTTGCTTACGAGCAGCAAGAGGCTGCCTCTGCCTCAGTGAGGGTACCTGCTAGGTACAAAAGGCACAGGGACATGGGGGGACTTATAGAATGTCATGCAGCATATTTATCACAGAGAGGAGAACATCCAGCTGTGGTCTCCCAGTGCTGTGCCCACCTCCCTGCAGTGTTCTGCCTCTCTCCTTATTTTTCACACAACAGTCTCTCCAGTCTAGACTGCTTTTCTCCCTCTTCCCAAAAACCCTCCTGAAAAATCTGCCAGAACTTCTTTGGGGCAAATGCCAATTTGGTGGCTGTGTTTAAATTTGGTGTAGTGATCAGAAAGGCTAAACTGTGAAGCTGAGATTATAAGCAAGAAGTACACTTCTTCTTTGCATAGTGTACTGAACAGAACCATTCTCTCTCTTATCACATGAATCTTTTTGTGTTGTTAACATACTTCTGTTTTCCTATACAAAATTTGTATTCTCTGCTGTGGTAAGGAAGTTTTGTTTGATCCTAAGTGCCCGATGAGTTTTCTCTCCTATAATCTGGATTCTTCAGGGAATGAGGCTACTATAGGTTGTGTGCATCTTTGTCTGTCCTTTCCCCAGTAACTTTTGACAAGAGGTATGGAGATCACTAAGGTTTTACTTTCCTATGAGTTGCGAACACAGCAAGGGCTCCTAGGGAAGCAGATTCTGTTAGCACCCTGCGCTAAGATGAGAGGCTAGGTCACAGGTTCACCCCCTAATGTGTCCTAGCTGTGGAAGCTTCTCAGCCTGGAGAAGAGAAGGCTCCAGGGAGACCTTATAGCAGCCTTTCAGTACCTGAAGGGGGCCTATAAGAAAGCTGGGGAGGGACCGTTAGCAAGGGCATGTAGCGATAGGACGAGGGGTGGTGGCTTTAAACTAGAGCAGGGTGGGTTTAGATTAGACATTAGGAAGAAGTTCCTTACAATGAGGGTAGTGAAACACTGGAACAGGTTGCCCAGAGAGGTGGTGGAGGCCCCCTGCCTGGAGACATTCAAGGCCAGGCTTGATGGGGCTCTGAGCAATCTGATCTACTTGAAGATGTCCCTGCTGACTGCAGGGGGGTCGGACTAGATGCCCTTATAAAGGTCCCTTCCAACCCAACACATTCTATGATTCTATTCTATGATTCTAAGTTTTGGTCAGAGCACCTGCCTTACTCAGCACCAGATAATCCAACTCTAAGACATGATTTATCCTTGCAGAATGATTTGTTGGCTGATTCAAGTGAATATTACAGGTATTCTTCCACTTGAGGTCTTTTCTGGAGAAGATACAGACCAACTGAGCGACAGATGATACACCAAGCTCAGCACATATTTTATGATCTTTTCTTTTAGGTGGAAAAACTGGCAAAGTACTTGGACCCAAATGATCTGGGAAGAATCAATTTTAAGGACTTCTGTCATGGAGTTTTCGCTATCAAAGGTATGTGCATATTTCTTAAAAATAATCTTCAGTTCCACTAATGCTTCTCTGGTTGCAGAAAATGTAATGGTCAAAGACATCCTCCCTTTTGACTGTGGTTATTTATAGTGACAGTAGGGCAACTCTGGGAACAGAGCCAGTATATTTTTCCTGTACGGGAATCTCACGTATCAATGGTGAGCGATGCTAGAGTTCCTACATCCACAGGTGCTTGTGTATTGGTTTACTGTTAATTTTTCAGAACAAATGTGAAGTGGTTTGAAGACAAATGTAGCAGAAGAAAGAGTACCTTTGTGGTTAGCAAGCAGTGCCAAAGTCTGATACTTCTAGGTTCTTATCTGGTTCTGCTGTTGATTTACCTAAGGAAGTTAAAGAGCCGTTGGGCTTTAGTTTCTCTACTAGGAAATTTAAGACTATTATACTCTTCTTGAGGTATCTGCAAGGTACAATTAATTCATGTTTTCAAACTACTTGGGGACACATATTGGAATGAAAAGGGTTAATTACAGGTTGGCCATGCAAGCCCTGGAGACAGAGACCAGGTAAATCATCTCCTTTGCAAGGAAACAGAGTCCTTGACAGAAGACATAGGTGGTGTTATGCTTTATAGCTTAGCCAAAGGGCAACAAAGCAAACAGTGAAGAGAGACTTCAGTTGTTTTGCTGCTGATTATTTTTCTAGCTTGCCATAGCAAAATAATCCAGCCTGTTCTTTTCCAGACACATAGTATGTCCTTAGTAAAGTGCCAGAGTGCTGTCACAGCCCAGAGGCTTTACTTCAGGGACAGGGTGAATGTCACGGCGATCGTAGTGTGATTCCAGAAGAAGCCTCTGGAGATTCTGCTACAAGGAGATTATTACGAAGCCATAATGATACAAGAATGTAACACCACAGCAATTTTAATTAAAGTTTACAGCAGCCGAGGACAGTGTATAATTATGTAAAATTACAGTGAGAAGCTGCTCTCAGTCCATGTTCATGGAGACACCTTCCAAGGTGACACTGATGTGTTTGAAGAGAAGACAACAGAAAACCCAGAAGGAAAGTTAATACATCAGCGTGTAGACACTAAAGTCTATACTGAAGGTTCTCCTTGTCCAGGAAATGCTGTAGCAAACTGGTTTTTGGGTTAAATAAGACACAAGATCTGTAAATAATCTGACAGTCCTCTATAATTCATCTTCTAAAGATGTGCACAAATGCACAAAGTATGATCAGGAAGGGATAGACTGACCCAGAAGATCATCTTGTCTGTAATAACTGTGCCCTTGTTCACAGTGGGCAGTACCCTCAGTGAAGGAGTGGGCAGCTACATTTCCTTTACTGTGAGGGACAGGGTCTGCATATTGACAGTTACCAGAGAGCGATGATGCCTTGGGAGTTTTCATCCTTGCTCACCTTGTGGGAACTGATTCACGTATTCATATCCTAAGGTCTAGTCCTAAAAAGACATGACTGAATCAAAATCTCCGGAATACCTTGTACTCCAACTTTATGTATAGCTTAAAGCCCCTAGTGGAACATCTTATAGGTATGGTCCAAATCATATAGTCGATGGATATTAGTATGCATATGTGAACAGATACAGAGAAATCATCCATTTCTGCAGCATCACCTAGAGCTCTTTTAGCACATCATTAGCATTGTCAACAGTTACACAGTGTCAGTGCCAAGTGATTGCAGGAGCAGTTTCATCTATTTCTGGTAAGACCTTATTATGCGTTCTTTCACAGCATCTCTTCAGAAAACCTGGTTCTGTTGCTCACCTCACAGCATGGAAGTTTTATTGGTCTTTAGTTACCAGCCATACTTTTCTTAAAAATGAAATTGATCATATTAAAGTTCAGAAAGAGTGTATCTACCTTTCAGAATGGAAAGCCTCCACCATACTGTTACGTCTCCCTTTTCAGTGCAGCCACATCCTGAGGGTAGGGGCAGGCTTGTTATCAAACAAAAGCAATTTGTCTTGGCAGCAACAGATTTTAAATATGATTCTTTGACATCTCAGCCTATTGCAATTGCTTGGGGCAATCAGATTAATAGAGCAAAATGAGATCCTACTATAAATCCAGTGGGTTTTTTTCAGTAATGGAGTATGAAACTGTGTTATTCTTAGCACTGGAAGCCAAATGTTTAAATTCAAGCTTTACTATCCTAATGCCTTGCTGTATTTCTTATTTATGAGACTTCAAATTAATTTGTCTCATAGATGCTTGCCTTTTATAGTATGCTGAAGACATTTTTTGTTGCACAGAGGTGATATAGTGGTTTTATGGTACTTGCCTTGTTCAGTGCCTTGAATTTGTTTAAAGCATCTAGAACAACAGATTCAAATCTCAGTAGTAAAGAATTGACCTCTAATGACATTGATATGAGCGTTTAAGATCTAGGCATGGATCTTAGCGAAAAGCTAAATGTTGGAACCTGAAAAAATCCCAAACATCGGAGTGTTCAGTGTCTGCTCTGTAATTGGTTGTAAGCAGCTCTCACTGCAAGGAGAAACCCCAAACCCTGGATCTAAAATCTGCAGCTTAGCCTCTCTCCTCCATAAACCAGGGCATTGTTCACTCTTGCATGGTACAAATGAAGTGTTGTGTTCCTTAACAAGTGGACATCAAGTCTTGCCTCCTCCTTAGTGCTTCTGAGCTTGATAAACTTCATAACTGTCGTGGTTTTGGCCAGATTAGCCGATCAGAACGACAGATGGCCCTTCCCCCCCTCTCTCCTCAGAGAGGAGAGGAAGAGATAAAGAGATTTATGAGTTTAGAAAAAGAACTAAACTACTTTAATGAAAATAATAATAAATAAGAAAATAGTAAATAATAATAGAATAATAAAAATTAAAGAGAACAAAAAAAGTATACAATATATACAAAACCGTATCCAGCTCCCAGGATGACGATCGCGTCACCAGCAGACACAGAGAAAGTCCCAGACTGGAGTCAGTGACGGACAGGAGCTGAATTCCAGAACTAGAGTCAGGAGTGCTCGGATAAAGATCAAAGGCAGACGGACAGACAGGGCACTCCTCAGACGTCGTCCACTGAATTAAAAAAGAGCCAGAGCCCCCTTGCCCCTTTGATCCCTCAGCTTTTTATACTGAGTGTGATGCATATGGGATGGAATACCCTGTTGGTCAGTTTTGGGTCACCTGTCCCATCTGCTCCTCCCTGTGGGTGGGACCCCTCTACGCTTCTCTGCTTCCGACCCTCTAACTGGGCAAAATGGCGAAGTGAGCTGACCTTGGTCGTTATAGCAATAAGTCTAAACAAGAGCCTTTGTGCGTACTGTTCCTTGGTATAATCAGGTCTTATCACTCTGAAAGTGAACAGTGTTCACAATAGAAGAGGCCCGGCTAAAAAGTAAAATTACAAATCAGAAAATTGGTTCTGTTTTACCTCAAACCAAGACAATAATTTATGAGTCGTGTACCTCCACAGCAGCTGCTGGGACTGTCAGGTGTAAAAGACGATTAGTCTTCTTCAGTTGCAGAGTAGCAGGAACTGGGGAAGGGCATGCTGAGGAGCCTCACTAACATCAGGGACCTTTGGAAGTGATGGAGAGGACTTTTTCAAGTAGAGGTATCTATGCTAGAGGGGAGAAGTATGTTGGAGGAACTCACTCCCACTGTGTCTCCGGGGTGGAATACTGGACAGGCAGGGTGCTTCCTATTTATGGAAAGCTTTGCTTCTTTTTGCTGGTCTTCTGTGGATTAAAGGACTTTGCCTCAGCATCTGTGCTGAGCCCCTGCTGTCTAGGCTGCTTTCCCCACGCAATAAGGCTCTGCCAGGGACAGCCTTGCCATCAAATTTAAAAGCTGTGAAGCAATTTCGTTGGAATGCCAGAATATGAAGGTTTTACTTCTGCTGAAGCTGCCCTCTATATCTGCTCACTGTGTGGCTTTATTTCTAATAACTGCATCAGTCTAGAGAGCAATTGCCATGAAATAACACCTGTAGCCTCTTACTTAGCAGCTGTGTCAAAGCCAGTATAGTCTAAGAAGTGGCACTGCCTGGAGACTTCGAGAGCAGCCAGGACATCACTCAAAGGCTGAATTCCCATTGATTTCAGCAGGGTCAGCATGGGATCCATTACTGTTTGCTCAGTGGAGCCAATGACTATGTTTTCTGTACTGAATTTATTGTACTGATCCAATAAATATTTTCTGCCACTTGTAATAATACTTAAAGGCTTGAGTGGAACTGTTACTTCTAATGCGCTATGCGTGCTGGTAGGTTCCACAGTCACATGTGTTTGCAGGACCAGGCTCTTGGTGTGTTTAGCAGGCTCTAATTAAGTCTGACCTGTTCCTTCTATTTTAAGATTTCTGTTGTCTTTCCAATAGTCTCTCTGCTTTGATATTTCACTTCAAAAAACCCAAACCCTGAGAGATAAAGGGTGAGCTCCCCCTGCTGACCTTGGTGGTGTAGCTCACAAAGATGAGAGGGTACGGCATGAATACAAATTAATGCATAATTAAAAGATAAAGGCAAATGTATTCTGACTTTATAGCTTATTTTAACCATGAAAACAACACTGACCACTGTGTACTAATTGGAGGGTAGTGGCTTTCATAATGAGAGAGACTGAGCCACGTTAGCACAGAGCATTTCTGCAATAATGAATCTTTGTGCTTTAGCAGAATCACTGTTTTTTTCATATGAAATCGTACAGCCTGTTTTTCTCCTGGAGCAAGAGAGTCTTTTCCTTGTATTGTAGAAGTTTTAAGGATGTTTAAGTTATGCTCTGTTACGACATTTGGAAATGGAGAGTTGTAGGAGCTCCTTCATATTCATTAACAGTGTGGAAGAAGCAGAGTTGTGAATTTATATGCTTCCCCGCCTGCAGCAATAGCAACCTTTGAATCTTCAAAATAGTAACACAGGCCATTATATGCCTTCAAAAACCCATCTCTGTGCTTCCCTGGATCTTTAGGCATCTAATTACTGCAGTTGGTTGGAAAGCTTCTAGAAGCAGTGTTTATGTGAGCAGATAAAAGTTAAAAAGTTGATATGTTTCTGCATGAGTTCCTAGCAATTTTGATGAAAATTCCACGAACGCAGATGTGCCCAAAGCTTTAAAGAAATGTTCAAAAAGGGAAGTTGATTTTTCTGGTAGTTCAGACTGTGACAGGTTACCTGGACTGTGAAAGAATATGAAAATAATATAGTATAAAATTCAGTGGGTTTTTTCCAAAACAAAGCTTTCCAAAGCAGAATATTTATGGCCTTCTGTTTCACTGGAGATTTTTTTAGTTTGCTTTTATAGTTTGATTCAGAGCCTCCAAACAAATATATTTCTCACAAAACCAGTGCTGAGTTGTGACCATCTCTTTTCATTAACTTTAAAATGTAATTTGCAGTCCCATAGCTGAGAATAGTACTGTACCAGCTTTGCCCTGAAGATCCAGCATGGAATAGGAGATGGATATGTTGCAGTCATGTAAAAGGGGTTTATCTTTATTTGCCAGACACCGGTATTTGTTATATACACCGATACCTAAGACCGGGACAACTGCACTAGCACAGGAATTTCAGTAAGCACTGCAGAAAACCTCAAAGTCTTGATGAATCCATTTAGGCTGGTAGCTATAGATCTCAGACTTCACAGTATGCCATAACTGGAGATGATCTGATGAATTTATCCATTCTTTTAAGAAAACTTACTGACAAGAGCAGTACTTGTGGTAGCTCCAAGGAGAAGGACTGTCACGTAAATGTGAAGAGCTGAGCTCTCCTGGTGTAAAATACGCTATAGCTGTTTAATGAACTGAAGTCTGTTACTCTTAAAGGTACTTCAGAGTTTTCTAAGACTCAACTAGATTTTACTAAATACAGCCTGAAACCATAAATTAGTCTAATACACCATTAAAGATCCAAGGGTAGATAAAGTAAAAAGCTATTGCTCTTAGCAAAAATGCCAGGAACCAACTACACTCAATTAGGTAACCAGATTTGATTTCCTATAGTATTAAAATTGCTTAATTGCCTGTGAAAATTGCCTGATGCAGTATGGGTTAAATCTCCTTCTTGGAGCATTTGCAGGAAATGGGTTTGCTACAATTGTGTTTATTTGTGTCCAGAATGTCTGTTTGCAAATTGAGGGTTTGTTAGGGTGTTAAAACCAAATTTTTTAAAATGAAACTGAAGGTAAATTTGTAAAATTATCTCGTAAGAGAAGTAATGTCTGGCATCCTGAGCGAACTGAAAAAGTTCAAGGTTCATGTCTTCCCCTTCAGTGACTTGTAAAACACTTTTATTGTCATTGCTTGGGACTAAAGATGATGCGGTCCTGCCTCTGGACAGCCAGCACTGTGTTTTGAGAGTTTATTAGTTTATTCTTATCCAGGTGTTTTCTAGAAAGGAAAAATCTTAGCTGTCTGTTTTTACAGAGAAAGGATAAATGACCTAGTGGTTTCGGTGCTACTTAGAATTCTTGTTCTGCAGCCGATTTCTTCTGACCAGGGACAGGTCACTTGCCATTTGACTTCACTTTGCCCTGCAAAGTACAAATAATTCCAAGCTCATATGCTACGCCCTAACTCAGTTCTGGCCAAATGAACTTTGTTTGCTTGTGCTTTTTTAGTATTAGGATAAATAGTTTTTAAGTCAGCAAATTTTGACAGACCAGACTAGAGATTGACTCAGTGCTTTGTTAAACAAGAACTGATGCACGCCTGTGTGTCAAACAGTCTTCTGAGTGGCACAGAGAAGCTGCCTCTGTGCTGCTCATCAGGTGTCTTTAGCCAGAGAAGAAAATTCAACAGCTTCTTGCCACTCTCATGTTGTGATCTGATAGTTAAGTTATTTCTCCAGGTACGAGATTGTTTCTAATATGTGTCACCCTGCACAGTGATTCATATAATCCACAGCCCTTTTGCAGTGTTACTCCAAAGAGGGCGTCCTTTTGTGAAGCTGCAGCAGTAAATATGCAAGGACTTGAAACTATTCCTGGGTTAGCTCTTTGCCTCTGTCTCTTGCCTCACTACAATTGCAGTGCAGCTAAGTCTCCTTGCCAAGTGCTGCCCAAAAAAGTAGATGAGGAAATTTTCCCAACCATAGCAAGGGATAGAGAACATCGAGCACATTAATATCTTATGATAGAAGTAGACATCCAAATGAAATAGCTCTAATCAGCCATGTAAGTGCCTTTCAGTTTTACCATTTCCTGGAAAATGAAGTTACAGCAATAATGGGATGTCTTAGTGCAGGATGTCCTTAAAGTAGCCAGGAGATATTCCTTTGCTTATTTGCAATGGGTTATTTACGGACAGATTCTAGCCTTGGGTGCATACTGCTGCACAGCTTGAAATATCCATCGTGGCAGTTCTGCAAGCCTAGGCAAGCATGTTTCTTCTCAAGAGTGGTACTGGTAGCAGAGCGCACCATGCGTGCCAGGCTAGACTGCTCCTTGTACAAATTGTTGTCCAGTACCTTAATATGTCCATATTGATTGAGATTTGCCAGAGTAAACCTTGATTTTTCATTGTTTTCTGTCTGGACTGTGACACACTAATTTAGCTCACTGGCATTTCACAGGCTGCAAGCCAAAATATATTATGGTAATAAGAAGACATATCCACAGCATTTGAGACACTCCAGCGTCCCCTCTTTATATTATGCCCCTTCTGTAAACCTCTCAGAGTACTTGGAAAATTCAAATTATCATTTAGATAAGGGGAGTGAAAGGTGAGATATATTAGCACGGTTGCAGAAAAATACCAAGAAAGCTGATGCATTTCCCAACAGTGTGCCAAACCTGTTGATAAGGGGTAATCCTGGTGATAAGGGGTAGCCCAAAGAAAAGACCGGCACCACAGTCCTCTGCAGTTAGGAGACTCTGATTTGTGTCTTCACAGGGAAAAAGAGCAACAGAGAATTTATTCTTCAAACGCAGTTCTTAACAAGAATAAAACAGTAGCACAATCCTAAGATTCTTGAAGCCAGTGGCCACCTTTCCATTGACTTGATGGATGTTGGAACAGATTCAGATGTCTGCAAGGTAGCAATGATGTGTTTTAGTAATCTCAGGGGAAGACGCACTGGCTCATGCCAAGCCTGCAAATCTCAGCATTTCCTTCTCTTCTTCCCTTTTTTATGGAGTGTAATAACATGCAAATCTTCCCCATGGGATGACGAGATCCAAGCTGTCATGCCAGCTCGCATGCCAAGCATACCTCTCCCACAGGGAGCACTGGTTGCTGCACACTCAGACATCTTCCCACCAAAAAGTCACCTTTGCAGAAGGAGATAGTCCTAGATGAACCTACACCCAAGCCTGTCAGTGCCAATGGAAACTTGGTCTGTGACTTCAATAAAAGCAATATTTGGCTTTGTTTGCCATTTAAAGTTATGCAGCTAGGTAAACAAATTGGATTAAATGCCTGGTGATGTTCTGGAAATGGATCAAATGTTTGATTAGCTTCTGTGGTTCTGGATCAGGACTATGCCAGATAGCTCTAATGAAGAAGTGGTGAGGGCTGCCCCAAGTAGGTTAGGTACAAAGGAGACAATGCTTTTCTCCCCAGTGTTTTTACTGAATAAAGTATAGGCTTGAATTTAAATGGCCAAAGGCTATCGTGAAGGGGTCTGCTTTGATGAACAAGGAAAAGGAAAGAATGTGATCAGGACTAATCTTAGGTAAGAACTGAACAGCAAAGAGGGGACACATAACATGTTGCAGCTAAACTCTAGATTTGAGACCCTGGAGATCTGGGAGCTATTTGTGACTCTGGCTCTAACAGACCAGCCTTGCTGGCATTTTGAAAGGAGGTAAAGCAGAAAGGTTTCTGACTCCCCTTGTTTTGGGCAGTTAAAACCTTCTTTGAAGAGCTATAGCATTTGTGACTTTTCCCCACCAAAGAAAAATGTTGGGGGAGGTGATAACTTCTCACCTAACAGGCTTAAATGAAGATTGACTGCTTAGAGGTCTTTAGCTAGAAGCACTGTTGTTAGTACAACTGAATTAGGAAAGTAATGCTTGAAATTATGGCTGCAGATATTGTTGGGAATTTTTAGAATTGTGTAAACATGTCTCCTTCATTACACTCATCTACATCCATTACTGTGTAGTACTTGGCATTTATTTTCTTTTTTGCTGGAGATAACTCAATGAGTAGGTGCTCCATATCATACATGTAAAGACTCTCACAGTGGGTGCTGGCACAAGGCAGTTTCATGAGTAATAAACTTTGGTTATTAATGTCAAAAGGTACAAACAGTAAATTGAAGTCTCCTCTGTAAAAGGACTAGAGAATAACCTCAGTCAAGCACAGGCTGACACAATGATAAAACCAAGAGAAAGAAAAGGATCATGGCTGGGTGGAAAATATGAGAGTCACAGGCAGAGCAAGATGCCCTCTTTAGGCAAAGACGTTTAACATCTTGCCTCTATCAGCCAGTAAAATATTTTTTTGGATTGTTATTCCCAGGTGAGCTCCTCTTTGGGAAGTGACCAACTTCTCCAGCAAAGTGAAAAGTGCATAGAAGTGTGCAATTAATAGCTAATTTTTTTTTCTGTTCTGTGCCACTTGAGAATCTTACTTTGCTGCAGAAGATGGAAAAGGGAAGAAAAGTCCTGCTGGCTGTTGTCCATGTGACACTCCTGAGATATTAATGGCTGCTTCATTCACCATGCGCTGCCTCTGACACGTGCCTGTGTGTGGGAGACAGGGACAGCGCATTGATCCCCCCTATTAGGCTTCCTCCATCTGGTCACCTTTTCTGTTCTTTTAAGTACCCCTTTCCTTTGTAAGGGACTCCCCTCCATTACTGTAAGGTATTTTCACCCCTGCAGATGTTATTCCTCTATTTTAAAAACAATACAGAAGATCAGTTAACAGTATAAACCTGTGCAGTTCACACTTCCTTACATTACTGTGTTTCTTCTGGCTCACCTGCCTCATGAATGGGTCCCGGTGTGTAATGTCACAGCCAGTTCTTTTGCATTAGTGATGGGACAGAAGAGAGAAATACTGCTGGATAATTGCAGCTTCCAAGTAGGACAGTGTACAGCACATGCTGAGAAGGTTTCACACAGTTTAGGCCCAAGGCTGTAAACTGGTTATTCTAAAATAACCTGGCCTGACATTACTGCCTTCTGCAGCTCAACAGAATCAAGTGCGGTCATTGGTAATTAATGGGGAATGAGGCATTTGGTGATTTCAGTGTTTCTATATTTGTCTCAGGTTTTCAGATGAGAGAAGGACTGAGGGAAACACAGAAATTGATTTTTCGAGCTGTTAATGTGGTTGTTAACCAAAGCAAACACAGAAGCTGAAGATCTCCAGTTGCAGTGCATAGATATTTGCTTGACAAACACTGCATGCTCTGGGACAGAGCTCTTTTTGAAGGGGTGACTTTTAGGTATTGCCCCTTTTTCACTTAGGCCAGAGAAGATCAGAAGCAGCTCCATGGACAATAATGGGCAATAGGCACTGGCTCATGCCAAGCCTGCAAATCCAGTGTTTGACTGCAGAGGTTTGGGTTGGTCAGGGGTGGGTTTCTATCCCGCAGGACGGTTTGCCAAGCAATGTTCACCTTCCGTTTTCGTTGCAGTGGAGTGTATCTGTGCTGAGAGCCAGCATTAGTGTAAATGCATTTATTTAAGTGTCATGTGCTGAATATGTGCTGTGCAGAACTCTAAAGGCAGAGCTTTGTTACAGCTATTTAAACATATTCCAGAGCTAGCTTTCAAAGTTTTGTGCGTACATATTAGCTACAAACCTGTGCTTCTTCTTCCATTGTCCATGCAATTTCTGGGAAGATAAGCTTTCAGTCTGACCATTTGCTCTCATTTCTCTTTTCCAGGCTGTGAAGAGTTACTAAAAGATGTCCTGTCTCCTGAAAACTCTGGGCCTCGACACTACGAGCCACAGTATGTTGATTATTATTACCAGGTAAGAGAAGCACTAATTCTGTCTCATGTTAGTGTGCTGAGGAAGCCTCTGGAGTGATGTGTAGTCAGGTTGTTGTAAATGCTGCTGTTTTACTTGGCCTGTTGAGTCGTCCTTCGTAGGTTCATGACTGTTAGCAAGCCTTCCATACTGGTTTAAGCTGCATTTAACACAGGGTGGCTGTCAGCTGGTATGAGAGTATTTAAGATTTGGATAGCATCCCTCTTACAAGCCTCAGTATTTGCTTGGCTGTGAAGGGAGACATCGTGTACAAGCTCGCAGGCACCACACAAGTGGAAAACACTGATTTTTATCTAATTAAATCAGTCAAACTTTGTAGGTGAACAAATCCTCAGAGACCTTCTGCAGATAATAAACAGGGACTCAACAGCTGTCGGGAAGCAGAAACAATACACCTTTGGTAACCTTGATATTATTTTGGCTGGTGGGTATAGAATATTTTCAAACCATTAAAGGTCTTCATCTGTATCCTTAATTTGACAGTGTCTATACAGTCTAACAAGGTCTACTTGTTTCTCCTTCATTTTGCTTTGGTTTTAATCAGCTCCACCCATTTAAAGTCTTAAGATTAAAGGTACAGTTAGCATTGTACCTTCAGATAAGGATTGCATGTCAATGATGTTATGAGACTGCAAGTGATCCTGAAATCAGTAGGGAAAGCATTTTACCTTCCGAGGTGATGAAGTGTGAGAACAATTCTCACATACTGAGGAAAGACACGTGATAAGCATGCTGGTGTTACAACACTTCATGGTGTTACACAAAATGGTGTCCACTGTTCATACAGAAAGTGTAGAGACATTTCCTTTACCTCAGTGCAGATGTCTGTCACAAGATGGAAGAAGCCCTCCATGACTGCAAACAGGAGGGCAGAATTTGGTCATAAACTTTCTTAATAAGGAAGACTTGTCTGGATTTATTGGCTCTTTTTGCTTGGAGAAAACGACAGGCTGGTTTTAGTATCTGAGCTGTGGCAGGCTGACACCACCACCACTCTGCTTGTTTCTAAAATGCTATTTTTTTGTAACTGATGACACAGATACCCACCATGCTGTTGCTTGGTTACCTTAATAGATATCATAAACCAAGCTCCCTGTTTTGCAATAGATGATAGAGGCTATAAAATGGAAAGCAGGCTCTCTGGAAACACTAGATGTTCCCCTATTGCTATGCAGACATTGCAGGCTGGTTCTGACATTCTTTGAAGGCAGGCAGCATGGGCGTTGGGTCTTTATTCCTCAGGGATTTCACATCTGCCGTCACCCAAAAATGTGCTGTGGAGAGCGCGTGAGATGGCTGCAAACTGTACCACTCCTGCCACCTATCCACCAGGATGGCCTGAGGGTGGGAGCTGCAGTTGCTAATCCTGATAGCGGCCGATGACTTTCCTGTTTGAGTTCTAGATTTGTGCCTCTGGGAGAGAAAGGGGTCAGAGGTTGACCCTTCCTGTTCAGAAAGAGTTGATCTGGCAGTGCTGCGTTGGAAGCCTTGCTGATCACTCCTGGATAGGGCTGCTGATGTCCACCAGCCATCCTGTATGGTCCCTGCAATGGTCAGCACCATTGCAGTTGGGTCCAGCCACTGTGTTTGCCCACTTTAATTGGGCCAATGCAGTTTTTGTGCAGCCTCTGAGCAGAATCAGGTTCTTCCCCCCCTGCCCACAGGGCAGATCGGCTGTCGTGGTAAGGAGAGGACAGGAAACAGTGCACGTTGTTGTACACCCCATGCTTATCCCACAGCTCCTCTGCACAGCTGCCCTCCAGAGGGGATCGTTTCATCTACAATCTCCAGGTCTTTCAGATGCAGTTTAGAAACCGTTCGCTAGATGTCAGTTAAAGACTGGGAAATGTCTGTGAACAGGTTCTGTACTTGCTTTAAGGATCCTCTACTATAGCAGAAGGTTAGAGTTTTAAATCTGATGAAACACAGGAGAACGGAGGCCCAGGTGTATTTGAGGTTATCACCATTGATGAGATTTGTTCCCAAGGAAGCACATACTGAAACCATATGAGCTCTCCTTGCGTCTCCCAGACCATACTGAGTGTGAATTCCTGGTGATGTAGGCAAGTTTATGGGCAGCTCCCAATGGCGCAAATGGTAGTTGCCTGTCTAATCTGATTTTCATCCCAGTATACCCTTTGCATTGTCTGTCTAATTCTCAGGTGCAATCAAATTCTCAAGCAGCAGAAGGATACATCTGCTGTGATGGCCCGAATAGATATTTTAAAAGGGAATGCATCTCTCTTATTCCGCTGAAGGGGTTGTACTTAGACAGAGGCAGGTACTGAGCTGGTTCATTGTTATGCTGTCTCTGTATTCACTATGTGATTTAAGAGGAAAAGGAGATCTGTCCTTGGCACATGTTATTTCCCCTGCCCCCAGCTTTCACTTTTGCTTCCCCTCTCATGCGCCCACTCCCTGTATTGTAGCTTTCCGGAGCCCTGAGGCAGAAACCTAAAGAGGTGAAGGTAATGCCAAAAAGTGGGATGAAGTGTAAGGAGCCACAATAAGGTGCTGAACTCATCCAGCTGTTTATGTATCTCGAGTCAAATGGGGAAGAAGAAATTGCCAAGCCTCCAGCCTTTAATTGCAACCAACTGGAGGCAATGAATTTAAATTGATACATAAAATCCCCTGATACCAGGAGCTTGGGATATTTCATTTGACATTTTCTAATGGTCTGCTTTCACTTTTTTTTTTTCTTCCTTCAGTGTAAACAAGCATGAAAGCTGACAAGCTTTTAATGTATCAAAACTTTGTCCAAAAAGGAAAAAAAAATACTATTGTATATGCAATTTAAAATGCAAAGACCATTCCATGGAAGGTTTCTAATGGTCTATAATGAAAAGCTGTGTCAGTGATATTTCGGGTGAACTGAGAGCTCTTCCTTTGAGCTCAAGTCTGTTTAGGTGTGACATGCAGAAAGCAAAGAGCATCGCACTGTTACTACAGGACTCTCAGATCAGTGGGAAATCTCCCACTGACTTCCATCAGCATTGACTCATGCTGCAGAGAGTATGTTAGCACATGCAGAGAAAGCTGGTCCAAAGAAACTTAGGAGGATGGGGTTGCAGTTAGGTGTTAGCAGTTGTAGAGCCTCTCAGCTCCGGGACCTACAAATAAACCTTTCCCCTCTGTGTATGAATTCAGAGTCTGTTGATTAGGTTAAGGTCTGTATTGTGCTCCATTTGAGGCACTGCTTCAGTCAAGTGCTCTTTATTAGTATAATTTCTGTCTCTTAGACCCTTTAGAGAGATAATAGAAACACTCAGAATTTGCCAGAAGCCAATTTATAGATCCTGAATGCCTTTCACGGTGTTTGCTGCTGTGGCCTCAACTCTTGTTTTGGCCCCAGTTTGAAGGGAGACAAAAGTCTCCCTAGTCCAGCGTGCAGGATTTGCTTTGTGGCAAGCATCTGGTAGCACTTCAGAGCCCTTGCATAGCCTTTTGGAGATGGTACCCAACAGAAAGTCCACAGCTGAAGTATGTGTATGAAAACCCAGACCCAGATTCAGCCAGCTCAAACTAAGCGAAGGGCCTGTGTCTAGTATTTCCGAATGGCTGGCTATGGGCCTTCCCGGGCACCTAGCCAGCAGGAGCGCTAGCCACAGGACTCAGAGGGAATTAGGCTGGCTGCATCTGCAGCTCCCTGGCTGAGATTTGCATTGCAGGCACTGAGCAGCAGTGACCTGGGTCTAGGTGCTCTTCTGTCTGAGCACCTAAGTTTGGGGAAATGGGAATCAGCAACAGGAGCTGGATTTTTCAGCTCTGCACCTGGCGCATTTTGGCTGTTCAGGTTTGAAGTGAGCCGGTATCTAGATCAGCGGATAGATGACAGAAGAGGAGGTTGAATGACAGATCTCAGAGCCTCTCGCCACCAATTAGCAGGGTACCTATTTGAGTAGCTGCTTATAGAATCATAGGGTTGGAAGGGACCTCTGGAGATTATCTCGTCCCAACCCTCTGCCAGAGCAGGGTCATCTTAGAGCAGGTTGCACAGGAATGTGTCCAGGCAGGTTTTGAATGTCTCCAGAGATGGAGACTCCACCACCTCTCTGGGCAGCCCGTTCCAGTGCTCATGAAGGGTCAGACTATGTATTTTTACATGTGAGTAATTGCCTTTTAATCTGAAATCAATGCCAAATGCTGTACATGCAAACCCAGTGGAAAAGCATATTGTAAGATACAATAATATCAGGGTCCTTGTTTTAATCAAGGATATTTGTTTCTTATTAATTATCAGTGTATCAAGATGCTGATTTCCCTTTTTTTTGCTGTTGTCACCTATAAATAAGAGAGTGAATCTGCCTCTTAACAAGGTACAGGATGATTGCTGCATGTCAAAGAATGAGCTGCCGTTTCAGTCCTGTGTGTGTTCGCCTGCCTGCCAAGTGATTAATTACACTGTATGAACACCAGAAAAATTGTTGAAACATGACAAATAAATTGTGTTTGCCTCTGGGATGGAGCTGAGACTACTAACTGGTCTGCTGCTTTGAAAATATTTTCACTAGCAATTAGGAGTCCCCCACTGGCTTCTGAAAAAAGTTTTTTCCCCACTAGCTGCTTGAGGATATCTGCTAACACCTGTGGCAGAACACAGGAGGCCTTTTGGCGCTGGGAAAAGACTGTGATCCAAATGGGTTTTTCATTAGGCTGTGGAAGAACATAGTAGTCTGAGACACAGCTGGACTGAGGAAAGGTGAAGGGCCATTTGCATAGGTCTCCTTTGTCAGCCTGCAATTGCAGTTATTATCTCAGGTTGTGCTGTTTCTTGCTATTTATTGAAAAGCAAAGCCCAGGAAAGCATTGAATATTTTATTGAACTCAAACTTGCAGTTCCTTTTTCTTGTTGTTCCCACGTTAAATAAACCTCTCCTTTTTTTCCGCTGAGGGCATCCCTTTCACCGGTTGCAGTAATGCTAGTTTCCTAGTGAACAAATCCCTCTGGGTCACTTCAGCAGAGAGGAGCAAGCAAAGACATGACATCTTACCTGAGCTCAAGAAACATCTGCCCTATCACTTCTAGTTTCCCAGAAGCCTGTTCTGCCCAGTTTGGGGTGGTGTCCACCACTAAGACATCGACAGTCACGTAATACTACTAACCTGATACCACGAGTTAATGCAGATCTTTACTTAAGCAAGCACCACGCATCCTTCAGAGCTTGACTGCTGATGTATTTTTATCTTTGGTGCAGACCTAGCAGGGCTGAGCCCCTAACAAAGTGTCTTCCCCCATAGCTTGCTCTGGGTCTGTGTAACCTTGCTGTACTGAGCTCACTCTTCCTTCTGGAAGCTGAAGCAAAGTTTGCGTGAAGGATGTCAGATCCAGTGGGGAAACTGTGGAGGGTCTGTAACCAGAATTTTTTGTATTTTTCACCTCATATATGCTGTGTTTTGAAGCAGTGGCTCCACCTTGACCATCAAGTCACCAGTGCTCTTGGGCAAAATGATTGACCTCATTTGTCAGGAGAGTTTTCTCAGTATTACTTTTCCTAACATTAAACCCAGGTGTTGCCTAACTGGTAACGCAAACTACATCTTTCCTCCTGCCTTCTGTGGTAGCATTGGCAGAGACACTCCTATCTTAGCAGAGGCAAAGCAGCTGAGGTGTTATTAAGTTGGAAATACTTTTCCAACCAAAGCAAAGAGAAAAAAACAGCCTACATGCTAAGGAGAAGCAATATTAAACACCACAAATTACAGCTTTCTTTTTTCTGTTTCTTATCAGCCTCCAGTTTTCTCCACCACCCACACTCTCTGTAATTCTTGGCTCCCATTGTTTTTTCAGCTTTGCAGATGCTCAGTGTCTGCCTCGCGTGTGAAGACTTCCCTCCCTGTGCTTGAGACTCTTGGGGTGTTTGTGCTACACAACCATCAGCACAGTGCATGTTTGCAAATTGTTTCCCTTACCGAGCTGCTGGTGGGCTCTTCTGTCCTGCTGTCGCCGTGGGACCTGTGCTGTGATTACGAGCAGCTCATCCTGATATCTTTCCTCGGGAAGCTGGGAGAGAGGCTGCATCTTCATTCCCATAGTAGTCAAAACCTGGGACACGCATGACCCCCAGTACTTCAACTGGAGAGTGTTCTGGCTTGCGCCTCTCCCTCAGGTTTGCCAAGGGAAACAGAAGGTTCCCTGGACTCCCTGGTCTAGTCTAGAAGTCTGTTTTATATTTGGTGCTCCTAAATCTGCCAGATTCTCTTTCCTCTCAGCTTTTGCTGCATCCGCTGGGAAATGAGTACGCTCAACATCTCTAGGGATCTCCTTTTGGGAGGCCCAGCCTAGGGCTTGATCCCAGCCCCTGCTGAAATCAGCAGAAAGAATTCTCAGACCCTGGCAGGAGTTAGGTCAGCACCCTGGCTTCTTCCTGAGGTAGCTGTTGCCTGAATCCCTTGCTGGAGAGGCAGGGAAGAAAAACTTGATAAAGTTTGATAAAGCACAGCCATGCAGTCACAGAGAGAAAAAAGTTCATGTTCCTACGCAGGACTAGGCAGGATTATACACAGGCAACACACTGTCTACACCAGTGAGAAGTTTATTGTAACCTCTAAGGGCAACACTCTCAGCAATTCGTTTTTTCCTATTTTTTTTTTTCAAGCATCAGAAAGCAACATTAACTACAACTGCTGAGAAATCCCCAGTGAACGGTTACCAAGAGCAATGAAGAGCACAGCGTGCCCCCATTTGGGAGTAATTTACGTGGAAATTGCCTGCTTTCACTTGGCAATATTCTAAATTATATTTTTTTATGTTTGAGCATACATGCAAAAATAAATGTCCTTGGTACAAAACACCTGCATAAAAATAATCTACCTCTCTGGCTGCTCGAGCTGATTACAAAATGCTGCCCTGAAGACCGGCTGTACAGAGAATGAACAGTTTTGCACTCGGGGCAAGGTAGGCATCTTCCAACAAAATAAATGCTGATTCCTCCAAAAGCAGCCATAAAAGAGATTGAGGATTATTTTCTTTTTCAAAACCAGTTTGAATTCTTGATTTGGTGGAACGTCATACACTGACATTTTTAAAGTGGAAATTACTTTTTTCCTGACTTATTTTTGCTTGGTTGTTCTATAAAACACATAGAATACAAAAGAAGTGAAACACTCTGGCCTAGTCAAAAAATATTTCTTCCCTTTCTCAAAATGTGTTTTGGATTTTCATTTGAGAAAAATCTGAGGTTTTGACCTTCTCAGCCTGAGCTGGGCCAAGAAAATATTTTGAAATCTAAGAGCTCCCAGGCTGGGGGAAATGTTTTCCCACCCAGTTCGTGCCACAACACCCCAGTAGATGGGCTTTGCTCCTTCCAAATGCAGTCCCACTGTCTGAGGCCAGCAGGAGACTGCCCAGGGCTGGGGGGTGACCTGATAGAGATGTTGCTTGAGTTTCCGTAGCCCTCAGAAGAGAGTATTGCAGTGCAGTAGCATTTATTCAGATAGTGCCATCTTTTGGGGGTTGGGAAGCTGGGCTGAATTTGTGTATGTCAGTGTTTTTGCCCAAATTCTGCCAGTTAGCTGGTTTATATTTTAAGCACCTGCTCTTGCAGGTGAACCACTGGCCTCCTGTAATGGAAGCTTAAATCAACAGGGGACCAAACATTATTCACTTCCCACAGGCACTTGTCTGGATCAAAATTTACCATTTCTTAGGGATATTTGGCTGGGTTGTTCGAAACAGGTGTAAGTGTGACTGCCCGGTTCAGCCATCCTTGCTGTCATTTGGCGATGGAGATGAAGTTCCAACCGTCCTGTCCTTCTAGGCATCTGTAGGAAAGTCGCCTTGTGCACTTGTATTTGCTGTTATCTATGACTCTGTTTTGAGTATTTATTTCTGTTCTGTGGCCCAGGTAGGGTTTTGTATAGCATTCAGAAACTTTACCATTTGAAAGCCTGTCACTCATCCCTGTGACAGAACCTCTGTTTAATAGGCATTTTCTGTCTCATCCCTATTCTTTCTTTCTGAGGCATTATCTTCAAGCTTTTAATCTGCTGGTTTTCTGACTAAGCACAGTTTTGGGGGTGGTTTTTCTGGAATTGTCGGTTGCCATGGCAAAATATTCCTCCCATCCTTGTATCTCCATGGATAAACCAGTTTAAGCTGTGGCTCTGTCTTTGGGTAGAGGCTTTGAAATGACTGAAAGCTAAAAGTTGGTCTTTTTCTATCAAGGAAGTCACACCGCTATTGATTTAAGCCTTCAGGTAAGTATGGCTTTGTGGTTTAGTCCTTTTTTGCATTTTGTTTGCTGTACTGAAAATCTGTCCACTTTAATTTGTCGTGTGTCTTGAATACAGCATTATTACCAACCTAAGCAAAAGAAATATTATGACCGCACTCACTGTGTCCTCTTCTCACATGAAAGAAATACAGCTGCTTGGTCAGAGGGTGGTGAATAAGTCTGGACTCCGATATACGGTCTTTGGGGAATCTACAATAAAAGTAGCCACGTAAGAGGCAGTGCATGTAGCGTTTCGTGGGTTTCTTGACGCTTTTGTGAGAAGATGAGATGTCTTTGTCCTCCAGTTCGTAAACTTGAAACTTTTTCTTTCTTTGTTTGTTTTTAATTTTTTATTTCCTATTGTGCTTCTCATCTTTTCTCCTCACTGCTCGGGGAAATTTATGCTGCGTTTATGGAAGATTTTGGGACATAGTGTGTTCTTCTTGGGATATTTTCAGTAGTAAGGCTGCGAAATTGAAATATAGGAAATTTTTTTTGGAGTAAAAAAGTGTTGATTTAACTAGGTTTATCCTTTTTTGTTTGTTTGTTTTGTTTCATCAGAAGAAAGTTCCGTGAAGACCTGTAAAAGCTGGTTGATAAAGCCAAGATTCCAGGTTATTATGAAACTGTAGAGAGAAAGTCAACCACAAAGAGATGTCCTAGCTAAACAAAACCAGCGAAATCCCTCATTGCACAAGCAAACGAAAAGGATTTGACTGCTTCTTTTCTACTTTCTAGCCTCTCTGATCAAACTGAGAGCAGTGTATTTTCTTTGGAGGCAGCTTCTCTCAATTTTCAAAACAAGAGCTGCACATACTGCTAGGAATTTTCCCACTTACATGAAAAATACCCTCCATAGGTGACGTCTTACAGGAATAATTTCTGTCATGCAGCTGCTGCTATCCTGCCCACAGTATTTTAGGGTTCAAATATGTGATTTCAGGAGCCTCAAGCGTTGCCACCACAATGACCCATGCAGCCCATGAAATTGCCCGGTACTTTTCCTAGTTATGAAAGCTTTAGGATACCTTTCCCACTTCCTTACTCTTGCATTTCACACACAGACCTTGCAATTCCCACAGTCCCTGCAAAACTGCGTGGAATTTGGCCTACCCATTCGAGTGTCTTCCCCCACCAGGTTTGCCCAGCAGCGCTGAGAGCTGCCTCCCACCGTGGGAGACGACCGCAGCAAGGAGCCGCACGGGGGGGACTGCAGCACTGTCCTCTGTTGGAGTCTACAGAACTGTTTAAAATTAAACCATCGTACTCAGCTGGGCCCACAGAGCTAAAAATTAGATCTTGATTATCTTGTCTATTTTTAGAAGCTGGAGAAGAATCAAAACGTGATTTATTTATTTTTTTTACATGCTGCAGTGGAGAAAGTCTGTGCGGAGGCAGGCTTTTCCAGTCCTGTCACACATCTGGGCTGCAATAAGCAATTTGTAACTGATCGGGAAGAAAAAGTAGGCCAGCCTACAAAAGAGTATCTAGGAATTACTCCTGAGGGATTTGTGCTACACTGCCTCCAGCAGCTGAAATAACAGCATGAAATTGCGATTAAAAATTAAAAAGAGATATGGGCTATTTGACCTTCTTTTAATCAGGGACACAGAGGCCCTGTCTAGAATAAGGATGCGGAGAAATGCAGCTTCTGTTGAGCAACTGCATGCCAAGAAGAGGCTGCTGAAGCCCATCCCAAGCTGCGTGGAACAGAGAGGTCATTTCTTTCCATTCGACATGGTCCCTGCAGAGCCTGGACCAGTTCTGGAGCTTTGTGTCCACTGGTGGGACAGTGCCAGCAGGTACGGGGACTGCCGCCTGCCAGGCAGGACTTAGAGTGAAACAGTCCTTGCTCCAAGAGCTACGGTCTAAACAGATGAGAAATAGGAAAGAAACTGACAACTGTTACATTTTCTAAGTTTACAGAAATCCAGGCAAGATTAATTAGGCCCCTGAGAGGCCTTATTAATTAGGAATTTTGCTATTTGGCTCACCTTTTTACCCAGACTGTTATTGTGATTACGCAGTTGACTGTAGTATCAGTTGGCCATGAGATAGAGTAGCCTGTTTAGGCGGATATGTACGCTGGTTCTTAGCTTTGTTTTGGTACTTGGCATTATGATAAGTTACCAGCAAGGTTAAGTTGGAATAATAATGTAACCATGGCAATGTTGATACAGCATTGACGCAAATGGTGATGAGCTTTTTGGGCTGATGGTGCAAAACTGGCAGCCTGGTCGCAAGCCGCCATGACTAGGAAGTGTTTGGAAAGGGAACACATAAAGTAGACGTAGTAAGGTAAAAAAGGCATATCAAAAAGGGTTATTCCTTGGAGCTTTTCCCAGCCTGTGTAAATAGGACTGTGATAACAATTTGGCTTTGCAAGAGACTTTGGTTTGTTCTTAGCTGTGGAGCCTGAAAGTCTACAAGGAGACATCCCTAGTGTGAATCCTGTTCATTTGTTGCCTTTCTACATAAGTCTCTGGTCACTCGGCATGTTGTTTGGGGCAAAGGCTTTCTCAGTGTGTGTTTGCACAGCACCATGTAGAGCCAAAGCAGGATAATGAGGCGAGAAAGTTTGCAGGCTCTGCACTCTTTCCCAGATACACCCCAAATACATAGATCTGGTGTAAATATATTGTAGAGCTTTGTCCAGCCGTTCTTACAGAATAATGCAATACTTAGATAAAATTTTGCCCATGGTAGTAATTTATCCATAACATCTCATTTAAAATGGAGGGAATTTTTCAACTTATACATGCTGAATATGCTACTACCTTCTTCCAGCAGCACAGGGGACATGTTTGGATTGTTGTGGTCACAGACAGAGCAATAAACAGAACCTCCAGTATTGTTATATATTCTCCACAAGAAGTTTCCTATAGCCATAACTGTTCTGCATTTATTACTGGCATATGTATGTTGAAAAAATTACTGCTGTCTGTTACTCCAAGGAGTTTTTGATTACTGTGTCCTTGAAGGCTAATGTCATTGAGGAAGATTTGTTGGGGTAACCAGGGCACGTGTCTTTTATCAGGAGATGGACCATATGGTTACAATGCCCTAAGGCACACTCATGGAAAAATCTAGAGCATGGAAGATGGGAACCTGTCCAGAACGGGGAGGGGTGTTTAGGAACCACTAAGAACTGTTGGTCAGATTCTTAGATGGTGAAAATCAACCTAAGAGCGTGAAAGAAGCAAGCCTATGTTCCTGCTGAGGTTTTTTTCCCCCGCCATGTAAGCTTTTAATACTGTTACAGTAGTAACTTTTTTCATATATATGCCTCCTTTCAACTCTTACAGCTTCACCTTCACCAGGGTCCTCTTCTGTCTTTCAGAGTTTCAGAACTTAAAATGGTTTGTCATACCTAGATCTTTAAAAAGAGCTCTCTGCCACAAATCTCTACATTTTAGACTAGTGTATTTCTTGGGATCTTGGTTCTACTGGCTTCTTGTTGCACATCTCAGAATAGGCCAATTTCATCAGCTTTTTTTCCTGTAGGAATTTCTGCTGTTTGGCCTGCTGGCTTAAAATTGTGGCAGTGTTTTCTACTGAATTTTCTCTCAGTGCCTTGTACAAGAGAGCTCACATCACGAGTGATCTGAGACTGAAGGAAGAACTGATGTCCAGCTTTCCCTTCATCCATTCACAGTGCAGAATAACCTCTGAGCAGAGTGTGTGTGCAAAACCGAGCTGTGCGCACTGAGGAGTTGGGTGTGCAGGGACAACTTATCTGAAATGTATATGTAGAAGGATTGCCGTAAAAAATGATGGAAAAAGGGAGCAGGAAGTGAATTCTCAAAAACCAGAGGAAAGTAAATCTAAGGCCACAAAAAGGAAGTAAAAGGTTGGGAGATTAAAGGAGAACCAATTGGGAGAAGTCTGAACAGTGATTAGAATAACTTGTCTTCTTCACCCACTACTTTTGGAGAATTGGATGTTCTGCAAATGTTTATCTAGTATCCTCCAGTTATCCCAAAGGACTGCATGCACCGTACAGCGTCTAGGCCAAATCTGGAAATCCTAATTGAATTATAAGTATTTACTGGGGTTAAATTTCCATCAGTAAACTTGTAGGAGAAATTTGGTCTGATAAATATGGAGCTGGTGGCTAAAATGAAAAATAAGTGGTCCTTATTTTTCTGGCGTTTTGTTGTTGTTTTGGTTTGTTTTTTCAATCCGTGCATGATAACAAAATAGAAACTGAGATGGTCAGAGATAATTTGCATCCTTTTTGTGATCAGCTTATCAGCAACAACCCAGAAATGTTAAATCCTGAGAATGCTGAGTCCCCTGTTCTGGAGTCTCTAGGCCCTATCCAAGTGACATCAATCCTGCCTATAAAATAATGCAACTCTTTTGTGGGAGTGTGGGACGAGGCCTTTCCTGCCCGTGTGTCTGTGGAGTTGTATACGTGTTTTCAGAGCTCTGGATCCATGCATTTTCTACCTGCATGCTGTAGCTTTGGGTTTTTTTATCTCCGGAGTGCAGAGTGTGTCTATTGAAGAAAAGGCCCTGAGGATCTGGTTGGTATTCTCCCTCCCTTTTCAGCAGCACATTTGCTACATGCGTATGTGCTGCAAAAACCTGGGGCTCTAGACTGGTAACCAATGGACCCTCCAGCAGCATGGGATTTAGGCTTTAAGAGTTTGTGACATTCGTAGCTTAAACCAACAGTCTTTGCTTTGTTAAATTCTTGGCTTTTTAAATGAGCGGGCACAGATGTTTCCAAGGAAAGATTCGTGAGTTGCTATTAACCCTGTAGAAAAGTGAGGAGGGAGACCTAAATAATAAATGAAGTCAGTATTTCACTGCGTCTCTGAGATCTGATTTTTGTGGAAATGAGTAATGCACAGTATTTTGTGAAACTAATAGATAAATATTGCATTTCATAAATATTTGTTTGCCTCTGAACAACCATCCCTTTATGAATGACTCTTTGCAGGGTTTATCTAGCTGCAGGAGTGCCACAGGTTCCTCATCTGGGAATCTGTCAGTTAAGAGAAAGAGTAAATCACTGGTTTTCTGTTTCTGCCTTATTTTGAAACTTCACTTAAAAATTTTCTGTTTGTCTCACTGCCAAGCCGATGGCGAGATATTACAGGAGAATTATAAAAGGAAGTTTTTTGCAGTAATTCAGAGTTTTCACCTGTTGCCTAGTATGATTCCTTGCCTATAAAGAAACTTTGAGTAAGACTTCTCAGATTACTGCACCATGACAAAACTTTGCAATCAGGCAACATCCTGTGTCATGTCGTGGTACTCGAATCAAAGGGGAAAGAGTTTGTACTCAGATACGGCAGAAGATGCCCTGCCAAGAGTGACTGATATCCTGCTAGTCTACACAGAAAAGTTTCAGCAGTGAAATGTCCTGAATAACACTGACCCATGTGCTTCATGAAGCAAAATCCTAGGGCTGGGGAAAGCCCTGGAGCACTTTCTCTGCAGTTATTGAAGATTACTATTTTTTCCCAGTGAAAAAAACTGTCAGAAGTTTCCTGACTTAGAGCCAGGGCATTACGTGCTGTGCTGCTGAGTGACATGCTTTTCCTCCAGCTTGTATGCAGTCTCATTACATCAAAAACCTTTACAGGAAGAGACAGTCTCTCTTGATTGTATTTGTATACCGCTCGTCATGTGGGGCTCTTCCTTTGCCTTTCCCCTGGGAGGACAGGACCACTTCATTTTGGAAGGAAGAGATGGGAAAGGGAAGAAACCAGCACTATTAGGAATATATCAATATTTACTGTACCAAATGTTCATATTTTTTGACTTGGATACTTGCATTCTGTATAGACTCGCCTTTATGTGCAATGTCTTCTTTCTTATGAGGGAACCAATACTCGGGAGAGGAAGGACCCTTCTGAATCGTCTCCCAGGAGCTCACACTGCGTTAGGAAATCCTGCCCTCTCTGCTCTGGGCTCATCTCTGTTAGCACAGCTCCCTGGGACTGGCTTGTGCAGGTCCACTTGGGGAGGCACAACATCCTTTCCCCAGCACCCGCTTTCCAGTAGGCTGGGGCTGGCTTCGCACTCCTGCTGCTTCCACAAGAGCCAGTGGGTAACAAGAACCACATGGACCACACGCGTTTCTGTTTCCTGAGGTAATTCACCATCTGTAACTGCTTCTTAGATTACGTGGGGTCCCAAAGCTTCCCACAAGCTGATAACTCCTCACTGTCTCACAGCACCTCTTTTCTCATGGCACCTAAACACTTCCATATTGAACATGATTAATTAGAAGGGAGAGGTGAGTGTCAAGGGTTGGGATCAGTCTTTAAGAGTAGTTCAGTATTTTGACCAGATTATGGAAATAGAATATGAAAGGTAACTGGAGATAGTTTACTCCCTGCTGAAATGGTAGAGAAAGCCACATCACATTTAGTGCTCTTTGCAGGACACAGGGCACTGCCGGCCCCTAGCTGGGCTCGTCCTGAGTCATGGAGTGTCTTGGTTTTGCATGGATGTTTCCAGCCTGCGCTGCTAGTTTCCATGCAGCTGCTCCAGGGGAATCTTCTTCGTTGGCTTCGTTTCCTTCTAATACTGTATATTCAGAAGTGTCTGTACAGCACCAGGGCCATTGACAATACTGCTGATTACTTCACATCACTGTTTAATTAGGATGAAAGACAGGGGATGAGCAGTTGGAGATTTTACACTTGGGAAAGAAATTGATTTATGGAACAATCAGTCTGTTGGCTCTGGCAGGCTTTTCTTTAAAAGGCAAGAAAAGTATTCTTGTCACTTTTGGGTTGATCTAAATCAAGGAGCTCGTGCAAAATTATTCTTCTCAGCCTGTGATTGCAGATACCTAACAATAGGGCAGAAACTGATCCTCTGTTAAATTCTGCGTGGTACCTCGGGAGTGAGGTAGGGAGCCCAGGCCCTCTGTGAGCCTGGAGTTCACAATGCCTTGGTGGGACTCCATTGAAAGGCCTTGCCTGGGCTGTACCTTTTCAGTCAGAGGACTGTTCTTGCCATAGCAAGGAATTTCTATTCTTTTGCCAGTGTAGAATTGCCTGGGAATTATAACTGATCTTATTTTAAAGGCAGCTATGGTATGTATGTACGTGCTGTGCTCCCCCATTACTTGTATAAAAGTGAAAATTGCCCAAAAGCAGTAGAACATCAATGTGATGGTGCCTCAGAAAGGTCTTGGTAGTGCTAATATTGTCACAACTTTGCCCACACTCGTGAGCTTTGTTGGACAGCTGTATGTTTCTCCTAAAGCTGGGAGTTTTCCCTGCGGCATTCTGAAAAAATGTGATGGGAATTGAAAAAGGTATCTTGCCTCCCACAACAAATCTGCACCTGCTGTTCCCGGCTCCACGTCTAGGGCCCACCATCATCCAGTCTAGCATCATCACACCCAGCTTTTGCCAGGCTGCCAACAGCCCATATGCAAGGGGTGGCCTCTGCTGTCTGAGACAAAATGTCTTTCAGATCTTCCTCACAGTTAAGCTGAACCAGAAGTTATGTTTTTCCTGGTATGTCTGCATTTGTCAAGGAAACTTCTCTATGGTTATATTTATACTCTTATCCATGAAGGGACTGTAACAGAAACAAAAGACTGTTTGCTGTGACTCTCTGAGACGGCTGCATCACTCATTGCTCTGGAATTCCTGTGGGGAACTATAGGTTCGGCTCAACTATAGCTGAGTTGCCTTCTCTTCCAATTTCTGTAGCTAGAAAGGGATGTATTTCTGTGACCAGGATGGAGAGATTGATACAAATACTTGGCTGGTGAACATTTGTCAAATGAGAAAAACGAACTCTAACTTCCCTGTTAATGAAAGGTGTACTTTGAGGGACTCTACAATGCTAAACACAGGACCAGGAGAGAAAACAGATGAATTCATTTTCCTATTGCTACAAACCTCCTGTGATTTTTGGGCAGGGCAGCTGAACCATGCCGTGTCGTCCTCCCTATCAGTTAAATAAGGATAAAACTATTAGTTCTGGCTATTTGGATGGCAAGCTGGCAGAGCACATTCCCCTGACTGTATGTGCCAGCTGTGCTGAGCAGAATAGCCCCCTCCTCTTATCTGTTGACCGGCTCCAGGGAACGGTCTGTGTATTAACACATTGTGCCCCATAGCCTGAGAACAGCAGCCACATCCCTCAGCAAACAACTCCAAAAGGGCTTGACAGTTAAATAATTCCCTCTGCTGCCTTGCTTTTAAGAAATGAAGTGAAACTTAAATGGGAGTTCTGCAAAGTTTGATAGCCCTTCCACTCCGCTGGCATCATTCACGGTGGGTGTTCAAGCTTCCAGCCTAATGGGGATTTGTGAGAAGGCATCAACTCAGAAAAAGTGTCAACAGCATCACAGGTCAGACAAGGACATATTATTATGCACCTTTGAAAACACAGCCAGACTTCACATCTCAGCCCAGCATGCAGCAATCATTAGTCACCCTGCATAATCCTCTTGACCTATTTTTTTTTTCCTTTCACAGTGGTCACATTTGAAAATATTGTCTAGAGCCAGTTGGGCTCACACAAAGTTGTTAATTGGGAGCTGTCTGGCCTAAGGGGTAACGCAGAGGCAAAGTTCAACACAGTGTGCTCAGCGCCTGGGCTGCAATGTTGAGCATTCCCAGGGAGGTGATGGCCAGGAGGCCTTGTACCACTAGTATGCCCAGGGAAGTGATTCCTGTTGCTTCCATAGCTGCTGGGGACCTGGGCACTTTGGTTTATCTGGAATTAGGATTTTACAGGATCTGGCCTGGCAGAAGGATTTGAATGTGAGAAGCACTAATGGCATTTACATATGGGAGGAGGAAAACTCTAGGTGGAACAATGGATCAGCCCACGAGAGACTGCCCACACATCTCCATCCCAGAGAGCTGGGTGAGCATGGCCTTTGTCATTAGGGAATTTTTAAAGAGATTGCCACCCTGGTTGCTTCCCCCTAAGGTTGGTGCAAAAGATGTGCAAAGCAGCACAGTTCAGGCTCTGTGCACTGAGGCTGTCACTCACTGTCATCTTACAGTAGGCTGCTCCCAGTTATCCTGGAGGAACCAAGTGTAGGGTGGCCCTACACAGGTGGTGAGATGTGGAAATGATCTGCAAACTTGGTACAGAGGCTCGTTACTTCTGAGAGATTTATTCTGCCTACGATATATCTGTTAAATTGTGGGAGGTGGCGGCCACAGATATGTAGATGAAGGAATTAGCATAAAAACTATCTACAATACTTATTCCATTATTATACTATCAAAGTGCTTCATAGGCTCTAATGAATTCATCTTACAGCTTCTCTGGGAGCTAGGAAATTGTTATTCATCCCAAGTTTGAAGAAGATAAATTGAGCTGTTCAGTGATAAGGCCCAGGTAGGTGGCAGAGTCAGATTGGTTTCCAGAAGAGCCAGGAGACTACATACCACTGAGGTCACGGGAAATGCCCATCACCGAGTGGGAACCTGTGCCTATGTCTCAGCTGGTGCCTTGTCTGGTAGCCCAACTTTTATATCTGAGCATATATAACATTCAGCAGTACTTTTGTACATGTAGGTAGAATTGGATACTAAATTTCAAGGGCTAATAATTTTCCGGCATGCTTTTGCTCGTTTCTCTGTCTGCAAAGCCCACTCAAATAAAAGGCAGAGTGCAAAGCAGGGTTGCTTTGCCTCAACCAGGGAAAAGATCAGAGCGCTGGTTGTGATGGTGCTGAAGGTGTATGCCTTGCTTCCTTACCTATACTAGTTTATGAAGGTGCTAGCCTAGCAAGATTAGTAGGTGTCAAATCTATCTACTTTATAAAAACAGTCAAGGGCAGCATTAGAAGTTTGGTGCACCCTTGTACAAACAGGCATGTTCTAACTAATTAGGTCAGGCTGTATTCTGCTAGAAGGAGCTAGTGTTGGAAATCTTGCCTCTCCCTGTCATATCAGCCTTCCTGCCTTTTCCTGATGTCTCAGGGGCCAGAGGTATATGTGTTGTTACCCTCTGGCCCCTGCAGGCATCTATAAAAATTTGCATACTTGGTTTGGAGCTGATGGTCATGAAGTGTGGTGCCTACACTGCAATATACAGGTGGTCAGGAATTGCTTCTCTCCCAGAGTAAGGTTGTGTGCTTGTGGTCAGGAGTGGAGCATTCAGTGTGTTTGAGGGATGGTGCAGGTGGGATCTTACTTGGGTTTTGCTCTCTGTGAAGCTGTTTTCTTGTCTGATTTTGACCTGCTGTGACGGGGCTGGGCTGTGTCAGTCTGCCCTGCGTATTTCTAGCTTCATTAAATCCCTGGGTACTGAGTGCTACTGTCTGTGTGCTCTTTTGCTGTCCATTTCTGTAGGGATTTAGGGCAGAAGTGCTTTATGCTGCCGTCATCATCTTGTAAGGAGCAAAGAAGAAATACAGTGTATTCCCTAGATGCCAGGATAATCGTATCTTGACAGCATACTAATTAATCATCTCATAATCAGGTAATTATTTCCCATGTAGCTGTCTAATTACCATTTAGTAGCCCAGACTTCAGCCTGCAAATAGCTAATATTCTTAAGCGAGGCTTTCAAAAGGAGAGGAACACAGTGGGCCATGAATCCTGGTGTAACTCCTCTGTCTTCTTTGAATTACTCCTGGGATTAATTTGGTCTGCCAGTTCTTTTAGTCTACTGAGCCACACAGCAGCCCTAATTATTGCCATATTGGCAACAAGAAGAGTACAACCAACTCCACTGCTCAGTGTAATGGACTTAGCTGCTGTACTGCATCTGTTAATGTGCTCAGAAGTACATCCATATGTTGGCTCCCTATGAGCTCTTACTAACCTAGCAGATTATAAACTAACAAGATTGAGCCATACTTTTGGGATCAATATACAAGAGGCTCTTAAAGACAACGTTATATATTAGAGCATGTTGAATCTCGGTGGTAGAGGAGAGATTTACTTGTAAGCCCAGACCGCAAAGATACAAATTACAAACTACAGTCAAAGTTTACTTAGCATTCATACCTTGAGTGTGTTTTCACCTCTACCTCCAGCTGGTTTACTTGTGCTTTAGTTAGTTTTCCCATTGTTTGTGATGTGTCTTGAGTGTGTGTGTGTGTACGCATGTGAGTCCCACTTACATCCATCAAAAAATTTAGACTCATTCAAAAATTTTAGCCACATTTGGAAGAGAGGCAGGAACCTCAACAATATTAAACTCTTCTGTTTTATAAAAATAGGCTTTTGTATGGGTATAGTTAAAGCAAGACAGGCCTTCATTCATGTGACTTTACCAGTGTAAAAATGATTTAATACATCGACATTGTTCCCATATGTGAAAGAAATCAGTGTAGGCTGATACAAGGCACTTTCCCACTTGTGGAGCTGCCTCTTGGGCTTGTAACATTATTTAGGCGTGTGTATTTTGGGCTGTTGTTAACGATGTCCCACAATATCTGTGTCATAAAACTAATCCTTAAGACATCAGAGTCCAGCTTAAATCCATCAAAGTCCAGCGGAGTCCAGCATACGAACACCTACCACAATGTTGGCCGTGGACACATGGATGAGTTAATATTTCCCATTTTTTTAAAGCTATGTGACCCTAACAAAGAGGTAACTTCATGTCTCGGTGTCAGATTTACCCCAGACGAATTGCGGCAATTGTCTCATGCTTTTTAGTGCTCAGTTGTACCCAGCTGCCTCTGTATGTATTTGCTACGTGTTTACACCTTCAGCTTCGCATCTCTATTCATGTGTCCAGACCATCAGACCTTTGCCCAGGCCCAGCCTCAGGATGGCCTTGCAAACACTCTGAGGAACTGGAGTGTGTTTGATTTTCCTTGGCTTGTTTTCTTTCCTTTATCTAGCTTCATTGTGATAAAGACTGCTGTTGTTGACCTCAGAAGTACTCTGATGGTGGAGGACACAAAAGCAGGAGCGATGTGCAAGCACTGCTCTCAATAGCTGGCCTCATGGAGCTTCTCCCAAGAGAAGCCAAGAGGAGGGAAACAGAGACCACATAAATAGGGACTCTCCAAGAACATGTGCTGAAAGAAAAGCAGCTAAAAATAGTCTCTAAGGCGAAATGTGAATCATCTGGAGAGTAAAGAGAAAAAGTTTCTGCAAGAAAATCCTGAAAGGAGGAAGCCGTGTTTTCAGAAGCAATCACGCAAGCTGGAAGCAAATAAAGTATTCCTATGAAAAACTGCCACCTCCAACATGTGTTGTTGGGGAGACTTCATATCCTTCCCTGGGTTTGCCTTCTCGAGTTACACTGGGGCTCAATCTCATTCTCATTCGTGCAGTTTTCAGTTAAGTCTCTCTCAGGATGGGATTTTTTTCCAGATTTTGATCATGTTTCAAGAACTGGAGCTCCAGCGAGTGGAATCAGGCTGTAATTTCTCTCTTCATCCGTGGTCAGGCAGTTCCCAGAAACATGGCAAGGTGGTAAAACTCTAGGTTTTTCCCTTTGTACCCCTTCTCCCAGTGCAAATGCTTATCCCTTCCTGTCTTCCCTCTGCCATTCATTCTTCCTTTTTTTGCTGGCTATAATCTGATGCTGTGGGTTACCAGAGCTATTTCCAATGCCACACGTTTAATCCGAAATTGAAAAGTCTTTGTGAGCTGAAGCCTCAGTGTCACGTGGTGAATATCTTAGATGCAGAAAGGGATCAAGGTGGCTTCGTAGTTACCAGCAGTTAACACAATCTATTGTGGTTTATTTAATTGCCATTTATACATGTCTTTGTATCTCCTACTAGGAAGAAGTGCAATCTAGAAATAAGATAGCTTATAAATAGCTGTAGTTTTGCTGTAGCACCAGGAGAAACTTCAGCTATAGTGCAGCTATAGTGTGTTCTGACAGGCATTGAGGAGGCAGATTGAAGCCTTTCTGCTATACAATGCTGGGCTACAAAAGCAGCATTAGGGCGAGCAGCCCTTGCTAGGCGGGAGTAGCTGATTGCAGATGCATGCCCTAGCGGTGCCTTGGCTTTCCAGAGCAGCACACATCACGCACAGCTGCCCCAGGAAGTAGCAGGAGGAGATGTGGTCCCACGGCCACACTGCTGTGCCAGAACCAGGGACTTGACCCGTCACACGACTGTGGGAGGAAGCCTGGGCCTTCAGACACTGCTGCCACCAGGCCCTCACCGCCGCAGTCCAGCTTGGTGTGATTTTTCTCTGGGTATCTTTCAACTTCTCTTTCTTGTGATGGCATTTGTAGCTGAGGCACTGGATAGCGTGCTAAGTCACACGGTAAAGCTGTTTTCCGTCAAAGTTAAAATGTCCGCTTTTGACAACGTTTTGGCTCAGGAGAAAGGAAATTATGTCTAAATTTCAAAGTGTCTCATTTTGATATCCTTCAGACTAGAGAGTGTCAATTTCATTTTGAGTGGATTTTTAACAAATTTGTTTAATTGCATAAACATTTAAGAAAATGATTGACACCATTTTAAAAAAAAATCTTTTAGTGAGAATTTTAACAATTTCTTTTCATTCTTTTCAAGAGTATCTGAATTCCCCTCTCATCGTTCCTACTTCCAGCCCAAGGCTGGTGAAAGACAGGGCAGCTATCCAGTAAAGCAATCTAGGAATATAGCAGGAACTATATTTCATCAGAAACTGTTCTTTTCCATTCAGAAGAAGAATGGCTAATGCGTGGCGCTTTGCTACTAGCTGTTAACAATGCTCTTAGTTTTTCCTGATGTGTTTAGAAGAATGCGACAAGAGCCCCAAGACATCTTCTAACAAAGAAACGTATCACTTGGCATTTTTACAGAGAACTGAGGCTTTTCTGGGTTACACATGTCAAAGCTAAGTAGTGGGTGTAACTTCCATTACCTACCAGAGAGGAAACAGAAGGAAACAGTCTGATAAAATCGTAGTGTTTTATTAGGCAAATTTTCCCATGTAAGGCTAAAAAATTGATGCCTGCTGAATTTATTCCAGACTTCAGACCTGCTTTTTAAAAAGCTTAAAGTATGAACAGATAAGGAGTTAATTTACCTTCTCAGTTTAGACCTTCTGAAAGATTAATGGAAATTGTGAGTGGGAGAGATACATTTTTAATCATGCTCGGCTTATTTAATTGTAGTAATCTTTGCCAGCCTTTGCTGTGGAGCGTAGAGCCCTTCCCTCGCCATTTGCACTGCATACCCCAGGCACATCCTAACTCTGTGGGAGAACTGGCTTCATGCCCTGCCCTGTAGCCTCCAGGTCTTGGGAGAAAGGACCCTGAGCTGCAGCAATCTCCATCATTGCTCTTGTTCTAGGCTGTGGGGACACTCTTGATGCCAGCCCTGGTGCAGAGCTGAGCAGACCCATCCTCCAGCTCAGCCTGAAACTGCAGTCCTGCAGTGGGGCTTTCAAATATAGAGTGAAATTTCTTTATGTTGGGGTATCTCCAGGCAACCTCCAAATGGAGACGCACTGAATTAAGAAGCTATACAGGTGTCGTGGTTTAACCGCAGCCTGCAGGCAGGACCACACAGCTGCTCACGCAGTTCTCCCCCTTCCCCTAGAAGGGCGGGGAGAAGAGGGAGGAAAGGAAGGGAAAGTCAAAAAACCCAAAACCTCCGGGTTGAGATAAAGACAGTTTAATAGAAACAATAACAGGAAAGGAAAATAACAATTATAATGACACAAGTACACTCTCACAGCCCGGTAAATTAGCACCATCCCAAGCAGCGATTGCAGATTCCCCCAGCTTCCCCCAGCCAACCCTCAGTTATATACTGAGCATGACCTCTATGGTATGGAATATTCCATTGGGAATTCCAGTGTTCTGTCTATGCCCCTTCTCAGCTTCTACGGGAAGCTGAAAAGAGTCCTTGAGAAATATAAATATCGCTTAGCAACAACTAAAACAATATGCATTATTGACATTCATTTCACAGCAATCACTAGAAAAAAAATTAATTCTTTCCCAGCTGAAAACAGGACACCAGGCCTACTATATTGCGAAATATTTTGGAGAGGGGGCTACATCAGGCCCAGCCATGCTGTAATTTGACCTAGAGGCTGAGCCTCGGCTGCTTGAGCGTGATGTGCCTTCAGCATCTGTGTGTAAAGAACATGAACTGTCTCAAGTGTCTCACTCCCTGGGGTGTCGATAACTAGTGTTATTAACAATGATCATATTATTTGGTGAACTATTCATACTTTTGAGCTGAATGATGAAGCTGGTTGAAGGCTGCACACCCCAGAGCTCAATGCAAATGCATTTCCAGCAGCAGGCAGAGGCGCAGTTTATTCTTTTCCTTCCAAAATGCATCTCTGGGAGCATAAAGAAGTGTGAAAACCCATATGCAAAACCAGAGTTATCTTCCCTCGGTACTTCCTTGACCTTATTGCATCTTTTTGCTTCCCACCCTCCTTTAAAACACTGTTATTTGAAATCAGAAACTGAGGCCCTACTGGGAAGATATATTCAAGTGGTTTACTTTAGCCACACTACACGTGGTCTTGTATGAGGAGTTCATTTTACGTTACTTACATACACATAATGGGATCTGTAAAAGGAACGAAGAGGTTTAAAGTATATCCTCCCTGAAAACTCAAATCTTTTAAAGGTTTGACCCTTCCCACTTTGAGCAATGCTCATCATTAAAATTAAGGGTCCATAAATTTCCATTATTGCAGAAATCTGAATATTAGAAGTTCATCTAGTTCATGATTAACTAATAGGAAAGAGCAGGAAATGTTTTTTTTCTGTACCATTAAAGATTGAAAGATAGTGAAAAATGTTGCCTGTCCTAACTTAAGAAGTCATTATCAGAACTGTTTTTGATCCACAGAAAAAAACCCAAAATATAAAAATAATCTGTCAGATCAGTCATCCTGATAATTTTGAAATGCTTTGATCTGACTTCCATATTGTAAGCATTTTTACTGTAATCAACTTACCTGTAGAAACAAAGATTAATGTTGATTAAGGAAGCTGGAATGCATTCAGGATCAGCTGCAATATAGAAGCAATGGAAAATGGGATTCTTAAATGTCTAATTCATCTCTTCTGGTTTTGCACAGGCTTCCATGACCTCTGTGAACCTCTTACATCTTAACACCAAGATATAGAATAGCCATTAACACAATTAACACATTATGAAAGGAACAACAAATTCAAAAGCCCAAAATGACACCTGTTCTACTGGTTTGAGAAGTGGTATTTTTGCATATAGGCAGTTTGGCTTCTGCTACACTTCAGACTTTTGTTTTCGTTTCATCTGGCTATTTTTTGCTCTGTGCAGCATCATGTATCTTGTATTTTGGACAGTGAGATCTTTGGGATAGACCTTGTGAATTTGTACCAGCATCTGGCATCATGAGACCTGGCTGTCTAGGATCTGATGCCATAGTGCAAAAGTTTATTCACGTGTGTTACTGCAGCAGCTGGTTTTATGAATTCCCTGTGTTTCTAGATGTCAAGAATCTTGCAACTGCAGGTCATAAAATTTTGGCATAGCACATTCTTATAGTTGTTCAGAAATAACCGATCCCACTGCAGACTTCAGCATCAAACCTGACCACAGACTTCAGTCCTGCCATTGTTTCTGTCATCTCCTCTGAGCAGCTCAAAGCAGAGTGGTGAGAAAGAAAATTTATTTGTTTCAAAAGTAAGACTAATGTAGACAGCTTGTTACAATTCCAGATAGAAAATGTTTTGTTAATAAGCAATATTTCAAACTGGTGAAAGCACTGCATGGAAGTTTAGCTTTACCTGAATCAAAGAAAATGATGCTGTTTGCAGGTCTATGTGATGCCCGTGGCTGTGCTGATGCTGTGGCTGTGCTGGAAGCTCCTGTTGAAAGGAGCATTTGATTAGGAATGCCTGAGCCAGGGTGAGATCTGGAGGCTTTGGAGTCTGCCCCGGGTGTCTTGGCAACGATACACAGCTGAGAGCCCTCATCAGCACAGACACAGAGTGTGTCCCAGGTCTGGCTTCACATCCCCCTTGTGCGAAGACAGGAGAGAAAACTTAGCTGCTACCAAGACGGGCTTAGAGACTCTGCAATTCCCTATAGAGACTTCCACAGCCATTCTCAGTAAGTATAACTTTAAATTAAGGAATGATAAATTTTCTTCCCCCAGAAGGCACCTTTTGTTAAGTGTGCTGTCGATCAGGGATGTAAATCAGGCTAAAAGCCAGAGTTAAAACATATAGAACTCTGCTTTCAATTACTGTGAAACTGCTCTAACTAGCTATTAACTGAATGGTATGAGATTGAAGGAGATGAGTCTTAGAAAACCTTACAGATCGGGAAAGCAGAGCCTGACCCTTCCCCCTTTGTCAGCGTTTTCTTTTCAGGAGCGAGCTTGCTGCATTGTGCGTGCTGTGCTACCTACAGCAAAGCTGTCTGCATGAGAGCCGGGACAGCCTCCCCGGAGTCCTGTGTCCCTTTTGTGGGCTCTGCAGATCCTTTCTTGCACTGCTGATGCAACAGGGTAGCCCGGCGGTGTGGCGGGCAGCAAGCCATTTCACTCCTTATGCACCAAAGACAGATATTATGATAAAGCAGTGTTGTTTTCAGGCTGCGAACTTCATCTGGGCTGGACTGTATTTTCTAAGATGTCTGTTTTCTTACACAGAACTAAAATGTGCAGTGAGCTCTTGTTCCCTGTGAGCTTTTCCGCTTTCTGAAGTGTTTGTGTTTGCTTTTAATGGAGTACAAAGTGACTGTGGAAATACAGGCCCTGCAGAGGTGTCCCAAACCAGAGGAGAGGGCATGGTTGTGGTTGTACGACTAGTTTAGGATAGGGGTGCCTGAATTCATCTCTAGTCTCTGTCACAGCGTTTCAGTATGACCTCGGGGAAAGAGCTAATCTCCCTGTGCCACTGTTGAAGCAGGCCCCCGCACAGCCTTCTCTCTCTCCCTGGCGTGTGTCATGCCCGTGTGGGTTGGACGCGGGGTGGGCGGGCATGACTGGCTGGTTCCGTGCTCATAGCAACCTCTTCCCATGCCTTTGGTGTAAACAGCACTCACTTCAGGTGTGTCTGCACTCCTGGTTCAGGCATTTCAGGGCAGAGTCGGTGGAGCATCCTGTGAAGAAGCATATTCGTATGAAGGACGTGTTAGTGTACAGCGAGGGACTTGCAGGCTCAGCGGAGGGCTGGGCTGGCCGCGCTCCCTGCAGGGGCTAGCCGTGGTCCTCTAAGGAAAGGCTGGGGCAGTGGCGTGGCTCCCTCATCTGCAGTTCTTTCACAGCTCAGTTGCCTAAAACTATATCCTCAGGAAAGCAGCTTGCAGCAATGCGGAGAGCCCATGCGGCTTCTGTGCCAGTGACTCATGGAGCTGCCTGCGAGATGAGTGTATCTGCTTGTCATTCAGTGAGGGCCAGGGACTGCTCTGTGCCACCCATCCTGATATGGCAGCACTTCTCAGCAGCTCCTTTTGTGATGATGAAGGAGATTAGTCACAGAATACAGTGAGTGAAGAATTCAGACCTGCTCCTTTGGGAATAGTGAACGCTGCAGTGGGAGGAAGAGAAGGCAGGACTCGATTTATCGATGCTCTTTGATCGGGCAATCGTACAAATGCTTTTTGTGGGGAGGACTGTGAGTTTAAAGAAACTTAGTTCAAAGGCTTCACACTTATGTGGTAACAGCTGATGGTCGGGGCAGATCCTTGTAGCTTTGGTTCCTTGTTTGAATGAATGAATCAAGTAGGGGCTGTCGTACTTGAATGGTGGCCAGATGAGACTGCTGCACCTCATCAGCTCTCGGCTGTCCAGAACTGCTTACAGCAGGGTGTCTGTGGGAAGCCAGCTGTGGCTCAGTCTGTAACCGCTCTGGCTGAAAAGTGACAAGGATTTGGCTGGTCCCGCTCTTCTCCACTTCCAGTATCATTTGCGAGATACCAGACCAGAATCTTGCCATTTAAATCAGCAGAGCTCACTGGAGTCAGTGCTGGGATGGTACATCCAAGTTAAAAGCCTGGCCTGTCATTGTTTAAGAAATAATATAACAGCTGTGGCCAGTAAGAGGTGTGTCCCTTTACTCCCTTGGGCGGAGGGTGGTTCAGGTGGTGTATGGGGAACTCCTTGTGTGTGGGGTGTTATGGATTAGATGGTTTGGGCTTTCAGGGCCTCCTGCCTTGGAGGGACGCTATGTCTGTGCGCTCTATGGCGGCATCCCTGTGAATATTCCTAATAACTCCCTTGCAGCCTCTTGTGATGACCTCAAGAGTATAGCACTGTTTGGTTTTGGGTTGCTGGACCTGTTCCCACAGAGAACTGCTATGTGTCACCCAAGTTACCTGTGCACGTGAACTGTGCTCTTCCTGGCTTAGAGGTGCCAGTTGCCTCTGAACTGTGCTTCTGCCATGACTGATGGGGAATCATTCTGGGAAAGATGAAGAATAGATCACATCCTTATCATGTCTTGGCCCAATTCACTGTAATACTTGTTTCCTACAAGACTGCTTAGGGATTCCTAACCCATTTTTTTCCCCTTAGAGGAAAATGTGATATTTTAGTAACAGAAACCAGTATGGCTATTACGTGCTCATTCCAGATCCCCACAAAAGGTGATTTTTCTTGTCTGTTTCCCTCATTCATCTCAGTGTGTAAAACGTGCTCCTCGAGGAGACTGTCCACAAGCACAGAGAAAGTCCCCTTTCATCTGCGCCTCCCTCGTGCCTCATGAAGCGTGCTCGTGCGTGTTAAATAAAGCATTAGACTTGGTCAGCTCTAGTTTGGACTGGTCTGCTAAGTATTTAGGCCTCTCTGTCTCTCCTCCCTTTATCTTCCCCCTCCTTTCTTTCTGTTCTTTCTTCTATTCTCCAGTAACAGTGCCACCTAATTAGGTCATGGATTGTTTCAAACTCAAACCCTTTCAGGAGGTTTTCCAGTAGCTGCGGGTTTTGTTACTCAAAGCCACTTGTTCTGCTTGCCCAGCTTTCCTGCTTTGTGCCTCTCTTAACTGCTCCTAACACTCAAATATTTCTTATTCACGTGGCTGCAGCAGTAAAAGACATGTTAGCTCCATAACAAGCTGCTACTGACTCCTCAGGGAGCTCCCAAAGAAGCATTTTACTCTGACATAAATTTGCTTTTCTGCATTCCCTACTGTTTTATTAATAGGGATATTTTCATGAGAAGAAGATTCTCACGTGAAGCCTTCTGCAGCTACAGCTGCTGTTCCTCCCTGGAGCCAGAGCACTGTCTCTTGGCTGCACAAGCCATTGGGAACCACATCTGGGCAATGACACACATGTGGCTGCTTTTGGAGCAAGACCAGCCAAGCAAGGGGTCAGCAGCACGGGTCGAGACCTGGGAATATGGACTTTAGGTCGTATGAGACAGACCTAATCTAAGGTCTGGTTGGCCCCAAATTTTACTGTATCCAGACTCAAAGGTCTCATTTAGCTACCATGAGGTGTTATTTTTCCCTACAAATAAGTTCAGTTAAACCATAAGGAGTAATTCCAGAGGAGGTGCTGGTCAGTATAAGCAAGAATGGCAGAATTGGATTTTTTGTATCTGTTACCAAATGTACCAAACACCTGGTACATCCAATTCAATGTGCAGCCAGAAGTCTGTGAGAGGATAAGCTGGAATTAGATGCAAACTTTGCATTGGGTATTTGTAGGAGATTCCTACCTGCTTTCCTCTGAACAAAATACGGATTATTTCCTGATCTCTCATCCTAGTTTTGAAATGGGCACTTTAATACACTATCCCAAATTCTGATTGTGAATTATGGTACCTCTGAATATTTTTAACAGTTGTATAAATATCCAGATCTTTTTAAAAAACAGATGAAAGAAGGGTTGATGATTCAGAATCATTAAAAAGATTTTAACTTTTCTTCAGAGTTAATTGAAAGCAGACTGTTGACCCCACACATGGCACAAATTTCAATTAGGCTCATGGCAGAGCTGGCCACAGTGGCTGAATCTGACCTGTAACAGATTGTTAAGGGAAATCTTTCCTGTTTCAATCATTGAACCTTATTAAATCCATTTCATACAATGTTTTAGTCATTGCCTTTCACTCGTGCCCAACTAAAGCTGCTTTTTCATAGCAATCAGTGGCAGCTGAGTTTGCATGCTGGAAATAACAAGACTGGCTTTGCCTGGTCACATACTGCGTAAGAGACTGTCCAGAAATTCTCATCTTGGGGTCTGCTGTATAAAAGAGGGACAGGAGGTGCTTCCGGACTCTTCCCCAAGCAAGGTGCCAGTGCATCCTGGTGAGATGGTGGTATCTAAGTTCTTAGCCGTAGTAAATACTTCACCTGGGGTGTTCTGTAACACTTTTCAAGGTGAAGATCACATATGGCTATGGAGGGACCATCTTGGCTGGCTTTTTTCCTGTGGTGTTTTTCTACATTGCTTGCTAAATGTGGTTTGGCAAAAGAGTGGAAAGATGCTGGAACATGAGAAATGAATGAGGGAGACAAGAAAGCTACATGTAAAGGAGATAAAAATTGGGAGCAGTTTTTCAGTGCAGTTAGGATGTCCCAGAGCTGAGCACCGCTCCTGTCTCAAGAAATCTTGCAAGGTAGGTTATTCAGTAAAGTTCCTGGACAAGTAGATAATGTCTCTTTTGTGGTGCATTTTTGCGCAAATTTGTATCCGAGGTTTGTTGTGCCACCTCTGATTTTTTAGAGATTCACTCCTCATTCCTTAATCACCTCAAGCGTTTAAACCCAGTGAGAATTTGGAGGAGGTCAAGAGTTTTGAACTTAGCCTCTCCTGCTGTCTGGGGTTTAAATGGGTCAGCCTGCAGGAGTTTGTTGAGACATCCTTTTCAAGCAGGATGTCCTGTCAATTTTATGTGGAAATAACAACTGTCCTGATCTTTTTTTCTTTTTTCTTTTTTTTAATTGTTTCATCTCCCTGCTGCCAGCAACACATCAGAAATCAGGGATCCAGGTTCACCTCCTGGAGGAAGAGGCATGCTGCCAGCGAAGTAGATCTCAGGTCTTTATAGAAGGAAGTGTCACATTACCAGCTGATTAAACAGGTCTGGCAAAGCATAAAGCACTGAGCCTGAAGCTGTAATCCAATAACTGTCTTAAGAGGAGCCTGTGTAGCCATGGAGGGAGTTCCCAGGTGACGACAGTATCTGCAGCCTCAAAGGAGAGTTCCCTGGGTCTCGTGCATTCCTCTGGGTTTCAGGTGGCGAAACTTGGTTGTTGCTCTTCCACTTAGATTGCACTTTCCAAAAGGGACTGAGCGGGGAATGGACCACGCAGCTCAGAGCATGCTCATGTTATTAAAAAGGGTGATGGCTTTGACTGGGGTACCTTTAGCTCCAGCTACACAGGCATCCTAAGAAGCCCAGCAAACTGCTAATGAATCAGCGTTCACATCTCAATGCGGGACTGTGGAGCCGGGTGCCGAGAGGGGCCCTGTGCTGTGGCACCCATGGAGGCTCTGTTTTCCCACCCGTAGTCTCTGTCTCCTGGGCGCCTGTGACAACAGTTTCGTTGTGCTGCGGTGTGGAGGGGCTATGCCACATCTGTGTGAATGCCTTGAATATCTTAGGGCTTTAGAGGGGCGTTAAATGTCTGCATTCAAGCAGCTGAAGCCAATCTTCAGTCAGGCTGGACATCAGATAGGAGTGACTGATGACACTGATCCGTCCTTGTGCTGCCTCTGCCTGCCTGGGGCTGAGCCACCAGGAAGGAAACAGAGCAGACACCCCACATCAGGGATAATTGACAGCAGTGGCCCTATGTGGACATTGCAATTATTTCCTTCATTTTCCTTTTGTTTAATTGTAAGATGTGTGATTGCCACAGGGGGGGCCACCTACTGTTATACTGTGATTTGAGAAAGCCTTTGAACTTGTTTCTCCTGAGCTTTGGTCACCTAAATGCAAAACAGAAGCAGTTACAACATGGTAGACGTGAAAAGGCGTGGCAGACAGACATGTAAGGCTGGTCTGAGTGACCTCAGAGACAGCTCTGCAAAGAGGGTGGAAGAGAGGGAGGGCACCTTTATCTCTGGAGTGAAGGGCACTTCACTACTGAGACATGAGATCTTGCAGCAGAACTGCAGTTTCCATGTTGTTTCCAGGCAGAGCAGTTGTATCTGCAGCACAGGTAGGAATGCAGATGCTTCTGTCAGAGCTGCCACTCGACCATGTTATCTGAAACATTTACTCCATATCTGTTGATATTCATAAGTGCATGAAAATGCCAGAGTGCAGAAAGAGCATTTATTCTCTGTGAGCCTGAAAGATAAAAATTATTCCCAGCAAGGAGGGGCAAGCAGCATTCAGAGAGTAGTAGGAACAAAGTGGCCTGGTAGGACATGCTTTCCTTTCTCCTTTAAGCTTGGTGGAAGGAGGGTACCAGAAATTTCCAACCCCATCTCCCAGCACTGGGGAGGCATTCGGCCTGTCTGGAGGAGCCGTCGCTCACATGCTCAGCACTGTGCCCAAGGCAACAGCAGCACCTAACAGGGAAATCGGTTCAAACCAATGGAGATTTTCATGAAGCATGAGATAACATGCTCAACATGAGTCGAGATAACAGAATGAGGATTCTGAGCACTAACACAAAAAATGCCTTTAATGGAAGGAAGGTTTGCTACCGATGTCAGTAGAGTTTAGACCAGGCTTTGGCAGAAGTGTTGGTGTGTACTGGTTCATTGTGGGCTGCCGTATCTGGTGGCCAGCTTGCTTCAGCATATTTCGATGTCAAAAAAATCATCACTTTTCCCAGGAGCAGTAGATGAAAAATTGGTTTCAGCTGAGGAGCTTGGTGATATACTTTATTCAGGCCTTGGGGAGGCTTTCAGCTTTGATGTTAACTGTGATTTAATGATAAGATGCTAATATCACTTGGGAAGGAAAGACAATAGGTCCAGTCAGCTGCCCTGACAAATAACCGCTGTGCTGTGTGCTTGGGAGCCAGGGCGCTGCTGTCGCTCCAGATCGCTGCCCACGGCTTAGTCGTTTGTCTGAGCAGCAGTGAACAAAAACACAGATGTAGAAGGAAACATCCTCTCTGCCATAGCAGAAAATTAATCATGTGAAATATTCTCTCCCTGTAGCTGCCCATTGCCCAGGGAGGAGGGAAGGAGTGAAGCCAAATGTGTGAGGAAAATATTTCCTGGGTGAGGATAATTTTAGCCCTGTGCAGCATCCATCCTAGCAAGGTGCTTCATCAGAGCCCTGGGGGTGGCATTGCAAGAATGGGGAAACGAGCATCCAAGTTCTAACTTTGTCATGTTTTTCTCATCTGGGCTTGGAGAAATCGCTTGGAAGTAGTTTTAGGGCTGCTGACCACCTACCCTGTATTCCTGCTGTTTAGCAAAGCCTTTAAGCGTTTCTTTGAGCTTTTATCACACAAATACGGAACAGAAGCAATTAAAGGGTGTGAAGTGTCTTAACACCTTTAAAAGCCACAGTTTCTGTATGTCGGATTTCTCTGCAGTGAAATGGCAGTAGCCCCTCTTTCTTTTCATGCAAGTATTATAAAATTACACTGACAGTAGCCAAGCTATCTTGCCCTGGAACATCGTCCCTTGTTCTCCTACGTTTTCCCTGCAGTGCCAGACAGCACCTCCAAAGGGCCAGTTACTGAGCAAAGCTTCTCCTGTGGCAGTTTGGGGAGATCAGTGCAGCTTTTCATTTCCAGAACAGCAGAGTTGCAGGTGAGCAGCGCAGCCACCTGTGCAGGCTCCCTGCGCAATAACCCCAGGTTTCCCCACGTCCCTTCTGGTGCTATCCATCTAAAAATGAGCTCCTATTGGAATGAACTTTAGATGTATAGAAACTATTGCAACGATCCCAGAAGAAAGCACAAACTACCGATGTGAAATCCTGACTGCTTCCAGTTAAACACAAACAATAGGTCCATTTTAGGTCAGCCGGCATTTGTCATGCTGTTATCACAGTTTATGTTTACCACGGTGTTCCTTTGGGAGCCATTAAGATCTCATGTGTAACCTTGTGAAATGGCCACAAGAATCTGATTCACAATATTTGCATTGCTTACAGCCAAGGTTCACAGCATGGCAAGGTCGCGTGTTGGGCTTTTGGAGGTGTTGGAGTAGCTGTGCTACAGGTATTGACCTGGGAAGTAAAGACATGGCAGAGGCAGAAGGGGACTGGGACCCCCTGCACATGCTGATCCGTGCTGCTGAGGCTGGATTGCGTATGCCACATCTTCCTCCTCACTGCTGCCCAGTTTTTACTCTCTAAAAAATGAAATTGAAAAACTTGACTTTATTAAAGACTTTTGCATTTGTGATGTTTATAGTGTAGAGCCAGGTTTTCCTACTTAACTAAATCGTGAGTTAATCCATTCATTTCAATAGCGAAGCCTGATTCTGAGTTGACTTAAACTAGAGTAACTCCAAGTTAACTAAGCTGCAATGATTGAACAATCCAAGTTATAAGAATATTCTTGAGTGCTGGAGGAGGAATAAGGCAAGGTGGATGGACAGATGTACCTTGCAGGTAGACAGACCAGCACAAACGCGTACAGACCTTACTCTGAAACAGGAACATGAGGCTGGAACGAGCTTGCATTGTGTGTCTGCATATTTAGACAAACACTAGCCTCACAGTTAGAGTGTTGTGGTTTTGTGTCAAAGCGGGAAGTTTGACAAAAAGTGCTGATGAAGGCCAGGCTAATATCCCAGTACAGACTAAAAATACATTGCATTTGTCATTGTGAACATTTGCGCTTATTAATAGCCAATATTAAAAAAGCCCTTTGAGTCCATCTGTTACAGTTTCTGATTCAGGCGCTAAACGTTCGGGGTATTTGGTTGGTTTTTGAACATCTCTGCCTTGGGAAAGATTTTTTAGTTGATTTTAAGATTATGGCAGAATTTTTCTGAAACTTGTTAAAAACACTTCACTTGTTCAGGTCAATAGATCAGGACCAAGACCTCACTGTTACACCACTGTCTTGAACAGTGGCTGAGGAGTACTGAGATCAGAACTGGACACAAGTGATGAATCCAGCTTTATACCGGCGTGGTTAGGAATGTAGCCACCCTTTACCAGTAATCAAGAATTTGCATAAAACACAGAGGGGTCTCATACTGGACGAATGATTAATAATACTCATTTTTTAGATAGCCACTTAGGAAGGGGGATAGCAAGGCAGATACAAAATTTATATGCTGGGAAATCTATGAGGAAAAAGGCCCTTAGATTTTTCAAGCTGATCACAGGACATCACCGTTGTGGGACATAAATCTAAATGACAGTGTGTGCATCTGCTTGTTAAACAATTATCTCCGTACGACTGATAGTTTGGTATGGAATTGAAGGGGCTGTACGCTGCAGCCCCAGTAGCGGGACACAGAGCCAAAGGGAATCTCTTCACGTGACCCGTCCTTTGCAGCGAAGAGGCAGGACACAGACTGCCACTCTGGCTTTGAGGAGCCTGTTGCTGTATTAAAGCTGCCATCGCTTGTGTTGTTCCAGGCAACGAATGCATTTGAGGGTGAGCATCTCTTATCAGTAGTTCCCATGCTAGTGACTGGTTTGTCCTGTTGATTGACAGCTGTGATAATGAGGTTATTGTGAGGAGGCAATCAGTGCACAGAAATGTTTTTATGTCTTATGGTCTGGGATCTTGGGCTTTATGTGTCCCGAGAGGCTCTGTCTCTAGTTGGCTGAGCCAGAGCAAAGGGCAGAACATGAAATGACTGTACAAGAAAAATCCCTGTTGCTTTCTCATCTCTGCATTAGGTGGCTAGTTTGCCATAGCCCTTGTAGAGCTGTTTGTTGTAGTATCAAGACAGAGTTTTCTAAGCCTTTTTATGTACCTTTGGAGTGAAAATACCTGGGGAGCAAGGCCAGTCCATTAGTCCCTATGAACAACTGGTGTTCATAGATGCTCCATTTCTAACTAAATCCCCTTTGCTGCTCACTCTCTCGATGTTCACTGAACTCTGTTGATTAGCTCCTGGTTTATCACAGTACAGTGCTATGCCCCCAGGGAGCCTCGAATTTGGGTCTTGGCTGTTACCAGAATACTGAGAAAGGGATCCAATGACTGGGCAAGGGTGGTGTGGAGGAAAAGGGCATGCTTCTGGTTGCAAGGTTTGGCAAAAAAGTTTTCTGCATGTATCTTTTCTCTTGTATACTCTGTTTTCGTCTCGCTGGAGGTGTGGAAGTTTGTTTTCCAAAGCACCTCCTTCACCATGCAAAGATCTCAGTTTCTTTCTTTCCACTGATCCTCTCCTTATTATGCATCTGTGAATTGCAAAAAGAACCCAAACCAGCAGTGGCTAGCAGCTCCTGTTTCTTAGGGACAAGATTAAAATCCACTAAAATGAAATGTCATGGAAAGTATTGAGTTGTCATTCTCCGGTGCTACAGAAAATTGACTTGCTGTATATTCCTGCTGCGGTGCAGAGCTGATGGAAGTACCTGGCGTGTTAGATTTCAATATGAATGCAAACGGGTGCTGAATAGGAACCACAAATCACAGAGGTAAAGGAATGTGCCAGGGATGGTCCAGGTTGGAAATCAGATCATTTTGATGTCTATACTGAGTCATTAAGGCTAGAATGCAATTCAGGTTTCAGCTGATAAGACTGTCCCTGTGTGACTTTTAAATCAAATCTATGTGTTTCTTGCTGAGATTGGACTTCTCTCTGTAATATCCAACCATGCCTCGGAAATGCTTTGTAGGCATTACTTACAGAAAGTAGCAGGAGTTTTCCATCCGTGTGTTAATATTTTGGTGGTTGCTATTTTTTAGCCATATCCAAGAATAAAACTTCTGTTTCTGGATAGAACTAATGGTTGAGCCCATTACTGACTTTCTGTATGACCCAAGATCCTAAACCCAAAATTAATCCTGATCCAGGCATATATAAATTTGCAGCAGCTGCACCTTAGACTGACATGATTTTATTAACGTTACTGAATCATGTTTAACCTGACAAACCAGCTCCTCTGCTCACAAATGTTGCAGTGTCTTTCAGACAGAAGGAACTGAAAACATCTGGTTCCTCATTTGGTGAAGCGAAGGGCCAGGAACCTGCTGAAAAGTGAAAGATAAGGAATGCAGCTGAGTGCGTCACCCAAGCGCAGAATGATGGGAAAAGGACCGGTTCATGTCTCTCTTGCATCCATGGTGACCTAGGGACTGCAAGGGGCTGGGACATTGGGGTCTGTCACACTGTGCTGTCACCATGTAGCCACAGGTGACCGCGGAAGATGGGAGCTCAGCTGGGGTGGCACTGCAGAGCTCAGCGCTGGCACTGCAGGAGGTTACAGACCACTGTTCAGCCAGGAGATTCCCTGCTGCAGACAGATCCGCACCAACTTAATCTTGTGAAAAAGGTCAAACACAGCAAACAGTTCAGCTCCCGCACTTTGTAACCTTCTCATCCCTCTGCCAAACAGCTCCCTTCTTAGTCTTCATGGAGAGACCATAGCTGTCAGTGCCAAGGGACTGAGTCAAGCCCACCTTGTTCCTCATGGGTGTGTTTTCCCTGGTGACAGCCAGCTCGTGGCGTTGGTGGCATTTGGCTAGATGACCATCTCTGTTTAAGAAGCCCCACTTACTAGATATGTGCTACATGGAGATGGCACTGGAGTGATAAGACAGAGAAGGTTAATGGCCTCAGCTGCAACTCTCCAAACAAATAAACTTTGATGTGCAGTGCAATTTAGCTGATCTAAATCATATGCAGTCTGGGGGCCTGGGTTGTACCAGGAGTCTTAACGAAAAGACATTTGTTGTGGCACAGTTTGGCATCTTTCAGAGATAACAAGTGAAAAAGGCTTTCTTTTAGCTTCCATGTCCCTCTTCTCACCAAGTTTTGTTGTCTTTCCTAACCGTACACCTACCTCATTCATCTGCTAGAAACCGGGGTTGGAGATGGGAACTTGTATTAAGCAGATCCGTGTGCAGAGCCTGGAGGGTGCTTCTGCAGCCTTCTGTGAAAGACACCACAAAGTGCAGCAGAAAATAATGTCTATGTTACATTAAAAAATCACCATTTTTATCAGAGAAGTTTTCTTTTGAGACAGCAAAACGTCCAGTTTAGGACAGAAGAGGGAGGATTGCACATCCTGCAAGCTCTGATCCATCATCTTATATTGCATGGTCATGTTATCAGTTTAAACACTATCCTGGAATTCCAAATCTCCATAAGCACAAATGTGCTTTGGGCACAGTGGGCTTATTGTCCCAAGAAAAATCAAAGGGACATCTTGAGTGATGTCTTGTTGTATGGATGTTGCTGCTAAAAGCAAATTCTCTGAGCAAGTAAGCGCAGATTGTTTCTGTTATTGATTGCTGCAGTCTCTGCTTCACTGAGACCACATGGCCCACTTTGTTTTTGTAGCTGCCTTTTATTAAAACTGACAAAGAGGTATCAGCGTTTGAAAAGATGAGTCTTGAGAGTCCCCTGGGCAGCGTTTTCATGCTGTAAAGTGATACTGGCACATTTGATCCACAGATGCTTTTAACACACAAATAAAACAAAAGCCTTCCTTCCCAGGGTGGTCCTTTACACTACAAAGCTTTCTGGGTTTGTCCATGCTTAATGGGCCAGACCCCAAGAAATAGAGAGAACCCGCAATTCCTCCTACCTTACACTAAGCTCTCGGGATTTGGTCCTATGTTGTAAACTGCAGAGAAAAATTCCTATGTGTATAGTTTTTCAAGGTATATTTTGATGCTTCACTGAAGGCTCATGATGTATTTTATATTCACATGGGTTATCTGTGAAAAAATACTGGTTTTCAGTATTCCTGAGACTAGCAGTCAGAGACCTTTTATCCTTAATTCTGGTGACCAGCATTTATAGTTCCTGCTCCTCTCGTGTTCTTGTAATACCTAACTTCATAAGGAGGCAATCAGAGCTCTAATTTAACACACAAACCAGAAGATTCTTGGTATGGTGTTATATTTGAAGATATCTAAAAAAATTTAGATCTGAGACATTTCATATTAGGACCTATCATGAGTGGAAATGTTTGACCTCAATCTGTCTATGCAACAGCTCCTGATGTGTAAAATGGAAATACCATCTTCTCTCATTTTGAAGAGGCTTTATGAAGATGAATTAATCTTTGCAAAGCACTCAGATGTCAGAGTGATGAACACCACAGAAAAGGCTGGGGGAGAAATAAATAGTTCTGTCTACAGAGCAGGCTGTTAGTAGTAGCTGTAAATAAAGCATGAAGCTACACTTTGATCAAGGAGACTAAAGCAGATATTGAATAGTTGCTGATAAACTGAGCACCATCCAGCCTGTATCCTGAACAAATCCACACCAGTGGGAAATAGCGTGTGATTGTATAATTAAAGAGATATGTTAATGCAAGCAAGCAATAGGACCAAAGTGAAGTTGCACCCATGAGCCCAGAACAGGCTTTTCTTTGCTTTGGGGTGCTCTGTTCTGCAACCTTGCTGTTAGCCGTGTGCCATGTGAGAAATACTAGCCACCGGTGAGGATGAATTATTCTTGTCCTGCCAGATGATTCTTTTTCTTTTCCTTTGCTCTGCTGACAGGTTATATTATACAGTAGTGGCTAAAAGCTTAAAACTATGTAATGAAAACATGCTCAGAGCTGAAACTATCAAAAGGTGTGGTCTTCAGCCAGCAGCCTGTCTTTTACAGACCATGCCAAGCAGAATCCAGCAGAGCTGCACATCCTTCAGAGGGGCTGTCAGAACCCCTTGCTCCATCCATATCTCCAGCTTATCTAATTCCTGGCCAGTTGCTTGCTTGGGTAAACCAGCCAATAAAGCCTACTGTCACTGCAGCCACAGCAGAGACAGCTGAGTAGACGTGTTCATGTCTTTTTGGCGCAACATGGAGCTGCTTGGCTCCACCTCAGTGGAGTACTGAGGTGGCTGAGGGTTGTTCACACTTGCCTTGCTGTCTTCTGTGCTCTTATGTGCAAAGTGTGTCTGTGTTCGTGCCCTCAGTCTGTGCAGTCCTCCCAGCCCATTTCTAAAGGACAGGCTACATATCTTTCACTTCAATTTGCTCATTTAACCTGTTGGTTTATTTTAACTTCTTATTATTGGGCATTTTGACAAAGGCTAAATAGAATAGATTTTGTGCCTGGTGTATTTTTGTAATGGTTTTGACAAAGGTGCTTTAATCATGGATTCGCAGCTATTATTATGAGACACCTTCAGAGCTTGGTATGAAAAACCTAATGATACAGTTGCAGTGATGAGCAAAAAATAAACTACCTTTCAGAGGCAGGTGCATATCCTGTTCCATTATCCAGCCTTTGGATTCGCAGTTCTTGACTTATTGTCCCTCAGGCTTTTGGAGAGGAACACAGAAAATCTCCCCAAATACAGCCTCATTAAGCAACCAAAACGTAACCTACTGATGGCAAAGAGGTTGCAAGTAGCTCATCTCTAGAGAGAGCGATGGGTGAGTCCTCTGAAATGTCTTTATGCTGTAATTGCAAGCAGTAGAGTTAGGTCCAACTTCATTATAAGCCCAAGGAATTGATGCTAATGGGCCCTCAGCCAGCCCCATCCTGCCTTCAGTGCTCTTGTCTGGGCAGAGACATTCTGTTGCGAGCCCTTCACTTGACCCGTGCTGTTTGATCTGCCAGGCTGCCTGCTGTATTCCTGAGGATAGTGTACAAGCAAGCACTCTGCTCTTATTAATGTTAATGGGGATCATAGGGAGAGCAGACACCCATGGCCTGCCCCATGGTGTAGTCTCTAAAGAGCTGCTTCCTTACTTGCTAAAATAAGCCTCTCTGCAGACACATAGGGGTCTTGTTTTTGGGGAGTGGGAGCAGGGGTTGAGCTGAACCTGCTGCACCCAGAGCAATGTTCCCCTGCAGCTGTAGTTTGGAGCTGACCTCCTCACCTTGTCCAGGGATGCAGAGATAGGGAGGGCAGGGGGGAAACTGCGGAAAGCTCTGAAAAGGCTCTGTCTGCTGTAAATGCAGCCTGTTTCTTCCCCCGTACAGACTTCAGCTCAGCAGCTCTACACTTTTCCCGTGTTCATTCTATCTTAGCCTTCTCCTAACTTCCCTTTCAAACAAGTCTTGGGAACAAATTGTTGTTAGGAGAGAGTTCATTCTGCACTCCCTCTGTCCCCTTTTCCCTACCTCAAAGTCTGTCTTTGCCTATTTGGATTGTAAGATCTTTGGGGCAGGGGACTATGTCCTCCCTGTGTTTCTGCAGAAACTATCTTAATTAGGGATCATTCTTGGTTTGTTCTGTCATAATAAAAGGGATTCATAATAATACTGCAGTAATTCACACCAGTATCGTTGCATTTACTTCAAAGGAGGCACTCCAAAGTAAGATGAGAGTAGATGAGATGAAGATCAGACCAGCTGTAATTACTAGTCTGCGATATCTCATTTTGAAATGGAGCAGTTATGTGCAGTAGTAGCTTGGCTGGCTATTATTGTAGGGGAAAAGCCCACACAAAAGGTATTTTTACATAAGTATCTGTGCAAAATAGCCACCAATATTCATCAGAGAGAGCATGAGTAAAGGCCCTTGAAGCATGATTGGAGTTGCCAGTTTTCATGAGATAATTAAGATGCGGGTTTGGTATATACATTCTGGTGATCTCATTATCTTCATTATTAATTAGTCTCTGTTCTTCACATTTCAGCTCCAGTTTCTTGTCATTAGGGTGACTAGCCTGTGAGCGATGCGTTAGTGAGATTCAGAGGACGGCTTCTGCTTCTGGAGCAACATAGGAGGTGCCAGCCTTTGTTCAGAATGGCTCCAGAAGAAATTGCGACGCTTTGTACAAGATCAGCAGGTTGCCCTGCCATAAACCCTTTCAACAATGTGCCCTGCCTGGCGTTTCCTGGCTGGGAGCCCCTGGTTTCGGCAGGCACTCTGGCTGCTGCTGCAAGTCAGCAGTGATTGCTATTTAGGCACACAGCTGTGTATTTAGCAAGCTTCCTCTAAGCACCCAAATACAAATAGTTTGCCCAAATTTCCTCTGGCATGCTTCTGCAAGCACCTTTCTCAGGATGCTTAGCATTATTCATCTGTGGGATCTGGCAGTACCAAGCATCCTTTTGCCAGGGCAGCCATCTCTTCTTCTTTCCTGTGGTAATGGGGATAAAAGTCTACTCTCCATTAACAGAAAGGTTGTCACTATCCTTACCTCAAAACCTGCACAGGACTCAGAGTACACGTACTTTGCAAATACCACTGTGTACAAGTGGGCATTTGGCAGATGGGATTTAGGAAAAAAACAAGATGAATTAAGATGGAAATTGTGTGCGAGGGAATGCCCTGCTGTTTCCAGGGGCCAGCTCTTACGGTACTGGAGGAACACGTCTGCCGTTGTACAGCCTTCATTGGAAGAGCAGCAAGTCTGCTATTGACAGACCATGCTCACGAGGGTCTCAGTGTGCAGATCCTGTTCATGCAAACTACGCATGAGGCCTGGAGTGTATTTCAATGTCTGTGGTCACCTGAGTAACCTGCAGAGATTCCTCAGCTGCCTGAAATCATGACAAGAGAACAGACCTCCAATCTCAGATGGGGAAAACATACCATGCACCTTCTCCTTCTGTGGCGCTGACTTATTTGAGTTGCGGCTGCCAGTCTTACCAAGCAGAAGCTGCTCTCCTGGGCGTTTCGTGCAGGCGCGCAGCCCTTCCTCCTCCCCTCGCTGCTCTTAGGCATGAAGCAGCTGGAGGTCTGTGTCACTCCCGATATCGTTCTCATTCCTCCAAGAGAAGGCAGTGATGGCCACCTGCCCTCCATGACAGCGTGCTCCGCTTTTTCATTTGTAGGAAACAAATCCTAAGTCCTGTTAAACAGAAAATTATCACTTTACCATGGAATATGTAAAAATTAAGTTTTTTGTCTCAGTGGAGATCAGAGCCAGCCTCTAACAGTCTCCACTTAATCAGGCTCAGCTTTAATGAAGTGAGAAATGGACCTGTATTATAGCTGTGGTTATTACTTAATAAAGCTTTTATACAGTCATTCCTTAATAAGAAGTGATTGGCTAAAACTTGTGCATTTTCTAGGACGGTTACTGAGGAATGCTTCTATCAATGAGACATTTATGCCTTCTCCATTATTACTGTGTAATAAATGGCAAAGCCCTGGGTAGCGTACTGAGTAATACACTCAGCAGATGTACCAAACACGTCTCTATTATAATATTAGTTTTAACTATTGCTGTTTTATCTGTTAAATGTTTATTTTACATGTTGCTCATCGCAAGCCATTGAAGGTAGAGCTCTGTTGGCTAGTCATTCTGTAAGTATCAGGAACTGTTTCACAATGTGCCGTAATACTGCCTGGTTAGTGTAACAATACAAACACTTCTTGCTTGCATCTTTCAGGAAACATTAAAAAATGTACTGTGCAAGTAATTATTTTATTTCTGATTGTTATTTATTCTGCAGTGAACCCTTGGATTCAACTATCTCATTCAAAACAAATACTGAAAGGAAAAGCAGATTTTAAAGTGTCCTATTTAATAAGCAGTGAAATTGTCTGTCTTGTAAAAATTGCTTTCCCGTTAATTTAGATTATTGAATAGAAGGAGGTCAGGGAGGTGTTTTTGATCCCTGTTACACCATTCATTATCAGCTTCTGTTCAGCTTCCCGGGAGAGCTCCCGAACATGAAGGCTGCGGAGCCCCACTGCCACCACGGGGAGCCTGGGGTCTGCTGCGTCCCCCGTGTGTGGGGACCTGCCCGAGACCTGCCCTGCTGAGTCCCAGGGACCTCCTCGGACACAGGAGGATGCCGTGTGTCTTGGCTAAAGGCGCACTTCGCTTTCATCTGGTGCTGTTACACTTTATCACACTAAACCTAAGGCATCTCCCACCCCTCCAAATACTTCTCTGTTCAGCAGCGAGGGAATTCATTTTCTTTCAATGAACTTTTCTAAAGGGTCAAGTTCAGTGAACTGCGTTAAGCTTTGCGTGTAAGAATTGAAGCTAATGAATTTCTTTTTTCTTTTTTCTTCTGTTGCTTTTTGAACAACAATATTTTACACTTAGAAGTTGCTGGCTGCGATGAAAATGAGGGCAGGCTCAGGCAATAGCTGGAACATGCGACGTTAAGCTGGTAGATGGGTTTGAGTGAGGTACGAGCTGGTGGGCTTGTCACTGCCCGCTTTGGTCAGTTTTCTTATAATTTCCTTATCCTCTGCTCCAAGTAACTCCCGGGCCTCTCTCCTCTCTGGAAAGCGCCCTGTCTTTGGACATGATAAAGTCCAAAAGATTTGAGGACAGAAGTATAAAGTACTTAAATGATCTTTCAACCAGCATCTCTGTAACTCTGTATATGATCACTATCATTAAATACGCAACGAAGTACCCAAAGTTTTGAAGTACCCAAAGTTAACTTTAAAAACGGGTTTTGGAATATGGCCAGATCCAACGGCAGGGTAGCGACTGGGGATTCTTTCCTTTTCCAAATCTTTCAGTGCCGTTGCGGTTGGGAGGGGGGTGCTCGTCTGTTGGCTGAATCCTGCAGGACAGTGTTTCCTTCCGTAACACTCCAGTGAAAACGGTGGCAGTCAGTAAGGGCAGAGTTTGGCTCAGGGACAGGAGTTTTGCAGAAAATGTTTGTTTGAATACCACCCTCTGCCTTTGAGTCCTCTACTGCAAAGCCACAGAAACAATTTTATTTCTTTAATTTTTTATTAGCACAGACACCACAGTAAACAGAATTCTTATGAGGCATTGCAAAAAAGGAAGTTACACAACTTCGAAGAAGTGAAGTGAATTTAAAATAACAAAGTCAGTGTGAGTGTTCTCAGCCTTTTTTTGTTTTGCTTTTCTTTATCTTGTAACTAAAGGGATTAAAATCAAGGACAAAACAGACATCATTTCCTAACAGAATCTGTTTTGCTTTGGGCACACTGAGGGTGTTTTAGACTGGCACCACCATCACGGTGAGGCCGTACATGCGTTTTATTGTCACCCAGTTGTAGGAATGAGGGCAGACCAGGCAGGCGAGGTCATCCCCAGCAAACCCTGATGTCCCCAGAGACTGGTCCCGTCCAGGGACCTGACATCCCCTCCGGGCCCTGTCCACCAGGGCAACCCCTTCTATCTATGAGAAGTTGGAAACACGAGTCTAGAGCACAAGTCTTTTGAGGAGCAGCTGAGGGAACTGGGGTTGTTCAGCCTGGAGAGAAGGAGGCTGAGGGGAGACCTTCTCGTTCTCTACAACTGCCTGAAAGGAGGTTCTAGAGAGGTGGAGGTCGGTCTCTTCTCACAAGTAACAAGCGATAGGACAAGAGGAAATGGCCTCAAGTTGTGCCAGGGGAGGTTTAGATTGGATATTAGGAAAAATCTCTTCACCAAAAGGGGTTGTCAAGCACTGTAACAGGCTGCCCAGGGAAGTGGTGGAATCATCATACCTGGAGGTATTTAAAAGATGGATAGATGTGGCACTTAGGGACATGGTTTAGTGGTGGACTTGGCAGTGCTAGGTTAATGGTTGGACTTGATGATCTTAAAGGTCTTTTTCAAGCCAAGCAATTCTATGATTCTAAACCAGAGATTGGTCTGTAAAAGTTCCTCCATTGGCGTGTCAAATGCATTCCTTGCAGGCTTACCACCGGCAGGAATGGGCTGGTGGCCCCAATTGCTGGGGAGGAGAGGTGGGTGGGTGCCCGGGGCGGAGGCGATGCTTCACCTGCCCTTACTGAGATCTGCTCAGCGACCTCCTCCTTCCCACCACGCTGTTTCTGAACAGCTTTCTGGCTGCCCTAGGTTTGAGCACAGATACATGTACATATATATATGTGTGTGTATATATATACATATACATGTATACATGTATATATGCGTACATATAAACACACACACATATATGTCGTGGTTTGGGCCGGATTGGCCAATGATGAGACAACAGATGCTCTCCTCCACCTCTCGCTCCTCAAACCAAGGACAATATATTTATATTTAGAATTATTCAGGTTTTAAGACACATTTAATTTCTCAGGAACCCCAAGCAGCTTCTTCTCTTCATAGAATCGTGGAATCATCTGGGTTGGAAGGGACCTTTAAGACCATCGAGTCCAACCACGAACCCAACGCTGCCGAAACCACCATATACCGCGGCCCTCGGCACCACGTTTACCGACTTGACCAGTTTTTGCAGCTAATTTTGAGCAAAACTGAAGAATTCCGCCTAAACCCACCAGCGGGGGGGCGGGGGGGTGGGGGAAATGTCCCTCACGCGAACACTTTGCGTCCGTGTCCCCCCCAACCCTGCAGCGATGGGGAAGTCCGCCCCCCCTCCCGCACCTTCCCCGCGCTCTGACGTCACAAAACCCCGGTACGGAGCGCCTCCACCGGACCCCCCGCTCTGTGACGTCACAGAAGCCCCATACCCAGCCCTTAAACCGGACAACCCACCGCCCCCCCCCCCGTCCCCGGTAGCGTCGCGTAGCAACGCCGGGGCGGGCCGCGTTCGCCGCGTCCCTCCGCCCGCCCCTTCTTGCGGGCGGGGACGGGGCGTGGGGACGGCACCGTCCTCCCGGCGCCGGGCCAGGTACGGGGGAAGCCGGCGAGCAGAAGGAGGGAGCCAGCCGGTACCTTGGTGCGGGGTGAGGAAGAGGAGGAAGGTTTGCGGCGGGGTTGGGGGTTTCCACGCCGCAGCCCCGGCGCGGGGTCCCGCTCTGCCCCGAAGGGGGCAGAGCGGGACCCCGCGTCGGGGCTGCGGCGTGAGGAAAGGGGGATCCGTGGGTTACCGGAATTCCTCTACCTTCGCAGGTTTGGTGTATATAAGGGGTGGGGGCGGGAGGAAGAGAGCATCTCTGTGACCTTTCTGCTGCGGCATCTGCATTTTCACCATTGCACGGGGCGTTTTGAAATCCAGGAAATAACGCAGGTAGAGCGAAACCCTGCTGGGTTGGGTGGTTTTGGGGGGTTGGTTGTTTTTTTTTTTTCCTTTCTTGTTTGCCCAGGGAGGGTTGGTTTTGTTGGTTTTTTTTTTTTTTCCACTCTAGAGGCGTGAACGCTGGAAGGTTTCTCGCTGGGGGAGCGTAGAAGTAAGCGGGTCCTGGCAATACTCTTATACCGGGAAAACGCAAAGCCGTATGTGGCTGTGTCTCGGCAACCATGCGTGGTGAAACGGGGGTGTCAGGGGAGATGGGGGCGTCTTCCTGCGTAGCCGAGCCTTGTGCAGCACTCGGGTCTGTCACCTGGAGACGCCTGAGTAACTGGGCTTTAAAGGTTTAAAAAGGGAAGAGGAGAAAAGAGTACTTTTTAAGGGTGAATGCAGGCAAGGGGCTTGTTCTGTAACTCTTTTCTGTGGCACTGGGGGGGTGTTTGGATTGCCGTTACTTATTGTTGAATGTTTTCAATACCCAACTGTGGTTCTGAATGAATTTGCTGGCTCTGGGATGCTGGTGACATAGCCAGGAAAAAATGATTTGTGGTTAGATTGTGGCTGTCATGACAGTCTGTTCTGTAACTTCAGATCTCGTATGTAGCCCTTGTGTGGGACCTGTGTTGCCCTAATGTGGTCGGTGAAGCGGTCCTGCCTCTGATGGACTTAAATGAGTAGAGCTGGGCCTGTGCTACGTTTGCTTGGCAACATAAGAAAGCAGTTCACAGTGGAGGTCTTCCTCTGAAATTTTCAGCAGTGGGAGAGTAGAAGATATTGCCAGTTCCTGTTTTGGAGCTGTTTATCGTGTCTCTGAAACGGAGACGGGCAATTGTGCTTTTCTGCTGCGCGGAAGTGACCTGTGGCAGAGATCCTGGGGCAGGCAAACACCATCCTTGCTTGGTGCCATGCTAGTGCTGATTTTTTGGGTGGCGGTTTAATGTTGCTGCTTTGATAGTCGTAATAATCTTCATTAGTTCTGGCAGATTTATAAGGTTAGTGGCTTTGGGGGCAGAGATAACAATTTATCCTTATGTTATTTGGCTGATTTACCTACTTATGTTAAGGAGGAGGGGCAGATGAGAGAACACTTCTGAGGTAGGTTCAGAATAGGCTTCCTGAACGTGGACTCCATGGTACCTGTATTCAAGCCCTTACGCCAGTATAATTTCTGATTCTTTGGATCCCATTTAATGTGCTATCATAGCTCCTCCTGTCAGACGGTGTGCTGAATGTGGGGTTGCTCCCCAGTGATGGGACTGGATTGCCCTTCCCTAATTGTTTCTTGGTTCTCAGTAAGAAGTAAAGTGTGAACTTTTTGGCGATGTGAGTGATTTTTCTGCCTGTGTCCCTTCTGATTTCTGGGGAGGGGGAATCACATGATGTCACCACCACATATGTGCAGTAGTGTGGTGTGTTATTCACACAACTGAGTACAGGGGGAGATTGTGGAATTTCTGATGGCTGTTTGGCAGCATCTGCCCAAATTGAGAAGAGCTTGAGCTGTTCCCATTGCTAGATGTGGTAGCCTTCAAGCAGTTCTAAAACCTCTTTTAATGAGCTTCTTTTAACTTCGTTATTTGAAAATTACTGCAAACAGCAGCAAGTCTCCTAGAAGCCACCTGATGTGCAGATGTTTCTCAGCTGTGGTTGCCTTGTCAGGGCTCTTACCACCATGGTGGTTGGGGAATCTTAGCCATGTGCAAAGGCTGCAAAACAAAACACTTTCCATGCCAAAATAGCAAGGGGAACGGAATAGCTTTGTCTCAGTTACTTATTAACCAGTCCTGTTACGTGCGTTGAGCATACCTTGATCTTAACTCTTTCAGTCTTTTGGATAGGGTGGGTTGCTGCTGAATTAACCATTATCCAAACATTAATATTCTCAAATGCTTGCCATGTTTGGGTAGCTGACCCCTGAAATTCTGAATTGCAGCATAATAATGTAATTCCTTTTGCTCTTTCTATAGTAATTTAGGTTGATGGCTGCACTGAACATAAGAAAGGCTCTCTAAGTGCTTCCTGACAACATAAAGCTGTGCTTTGGGCACTGTGTTGCAGCCAATGCTGCTGGTTAGTAGTAGGAGTCTCTGGATATGGCTTTGAATCTTGTTTTCAGTGTGCAAACTAAGGTTGTTAAAATTATTTTGACTTGGTCCCTATCTGTTTTGTCTGTGCAGGTTTAAGGGTAGAAATACAACCTGCCTGCGCGTAGCTGAAAACTCTAAAATAAGCTACATTTTGTATTTCACCATATAAGTGAAAAAATACAGTTTGCTTACTGTGCCAGACCCAGAGTTTGTGATCACTGAGTTCTTGATTTGTTTGTCATGTGTTGAGCACTATGATGTGTTTGGCAGACTTCAAGAAATAATAAAGCGAAGCCCTTCTACAAATAGTGTGTTCACTTCATTGTAAGAACATAAAAGAGCAAGTGTGTGAGACCCTTTAAAAATAAATAAAATGCCTTTTATAAATAGATGGGGAGACTGTTTTGTTTTGTTTTTTTAAAAATCAGTACTTGCAAACTTTGCTGGATAAAGGCTGCAATTCCAGTTATTCCTGCAGCAGAGACGCCTTAACCTGTGGTTTGCCCAGCCACCAGCTGAAGAGCAGCCAAGGTCCTGGAACTCCTTCCTCCTCCTAATGAAGAGCTCTTCAGAGCTACTTCAGTATTCCTTAAACATGAAGTAAATTAGTTTTTAGGCTTGTCTGCATTCAGAGTGACCAATGAGCTCTGGGAAGTGTTTCCGTATAAAGTAGGGCAAAGCCACATCCTTAATGCTTTCCTTCTGTTTGCCAACGTAAACTACTCCTCATCAAGCATGGCTGGATTTCTTACTGTGCTGGGGAAACTCGAGATGTTTCTCTACCTCTTGGGGTCTGCTACTGCTCCCATTCCACAATCATTCCTCCCCTCTGGAGACTGCAGTGTAACCTAACCATGTTGGGTGGGAAGACAGAAATGTGATTTGTGAGGCAAAAATCTTATTTTCTATGTTTTCCTTTAAATGTCTTTATTTTCTTTTGTTTGCTGGAGGCCATACTTGCACTAGTATAGAAAAAAAAAAGCAAATATTATAGTTTCCAAATTCTTTGGGGGAAGGGAGTTTGGCCAGGCCTCCTGTAAATAATTAGCTTAGACACAGGCAGGACTGTTCCTGCATGGGACAGCTTCTTCCTGTTCTTCACGGTCTTTGTTCCTAATGGTACTCCTGGAGGTCCCTGGAGCCTGCTCCTCTTTGCCCAGCCGTGGTCTGGAGCAGCACTAAGTCTGCTCAAGGAGCCCCTCACCCATGTGTGTGCAGCACCCACGGGCATGTATGATGCAAGTTTTTTGCTATTTACCGAGTACCCGACAGGGTGATCTTGAGGCTTGTCAAGGAAAACAAGTTAGCATGTGAGCTCAGCTGTCTCCTGAGCAGAAAACACCAGTTGCAAAGAGCATCCCGTAACTTACAGACTTGGCTAATTGAGGAACCGAACTGAGAAGCGAGTGCTGGACTATGCTTTAGGCTTAAAATAAAGACATTTCTTTGCAAGCAGCTTCCAGCTCTCTTTGACATGGCATAAGTGTTTACTTGTGGCATTGCTTCAAAACAACGTGATCTGAATTTACCTCCTACCCTTGATCTTAAGGCTGGTCTATACTGGGGTGTCTTTGTATTGCCGTTTAACGATGAACTGCAGCTCTGCGTTCTCTGTGCACGAGGAGCGCTGTGACATCTGGCCTGCAGTTGGCCGTATGGCACCCAGGGCACGGTGGTCTTCATAATCTTGTCACCAGCTGTCCATGCCAACATGAATGCTGCCCGTGATATACTACAGCTTCCTTCACTGGCCCCATTGCCCAAAGGGTCAGGTTTAACAGGGGCTGGGCATGAGCATCGGTTCCAGGAAACAATCCCTGGTAAGAGTTTGACATTTTCTATCCTCCCTCCCTGTTACTGCTGTTCTGACTTTAAAAATAGAAAGAGATTGTCTCATCTCAAGGCAAAGACTTCTCAAGAGGGTTAATTATGTCACATTTATTATCTGCTATGCAGATCTTTTTTGGCAAATATCATGAATAATTTTTTTTTAAGTTGTATACCAGCTTTTTTAAACCCAGGGCTGCAGTGCCCCTGTGCATTCTGCAGAGGCGATGCTGAGTTGACCACAGCTCGTTTCAACATACGGCTGCCTGACCTGGGTGCCCTGTCCTGGAGGAGGTGGGTGGCAGGTGGGGACCTGCTGTGTGTGGGCTGTGCCAGCAGTCGCTATATGGGAAGCGCTGTGGTACCAGTCTGCAGAGGTCTGGCAGCTCTCACGGTCAAAAGCATTTCACACTAGAAATGTTACCAGAGACTTACGGTCTTGCCAGATAATACGGTCTCATTCCGGCTCTTGCTGGCGCGGACACCTTTGGAGTTTCCGAGTGACATCTGTGACATCCTCAGGGCATGCCAGCATGGTGGCACTTCACACCTCTTTTTTAGGTATGTGAAAGAGAATGGAAACTGTCTTGCAGCTCAGAGCTAAAAGTGCTCTGATCAATGTTGGAACAAGGTGCCAAGCGATCTGGTGGGTTTTATTCTTAACTCTTATGTGCTGTCCCCATCCATGCCAAAGGTGAAGGGAATATACTCTTGTTCCTAACACTGCAGAATGGGATGTTTTCCTTCTGCAAAGGGATGCTCCCTGTTTTGAGCCTCCAGTCATGGCTGATGAGCGTGTGATAGCCCAGTAGTGAGAAGCAGCCTAGGGAGTGATGGGACACAACTTCAAAGTAATGGGAAAGAGCTTTTTTTTTTTTTTTTTAACTTTGTTTGGAGGATCAAATTAGCAGTCTGCTAAAGTCTTTTAATGTTACAACTTTCAGAGCATAAGCAATGACCTGTGAAAAGGAGTGCTTGGATCTAGACCCTGTGCATGATGGGGTCTGGCATGTCTATTATGGCCAATTAAAGTGACAGGTAGCAGAGTGTAAACACTCCTGACTCCTGCCGTTCCCTGGCTGGCTCCAGGCCGCACGCTGCCTTTCTCCTCTGCCTTGGAAAAGGCACGTCAGCTTGAACTTCCTATCCAGAGCACAAAGCGGCCTTTCAAAACCTCTGTGCCCTCTGCTCGTGTGGTTCAGCGTGAACAGCCCAGAAGCTGAAGCTTGGTCTTTCAGTCAGAACCTGTTGGCCTTGAATTGCAGGATTGCGTGGGGTACAGATGGTACCGTACAAAGCAGCCGGAGGCTGGCAGAGCCCTGCAGCACAGGCATAGCTTGCCCTCGGCCTGGGGACTCTTCGCCAGTTTCCAGGATGCTGTCCAGCAGCCGGTCCTAGATTTGGATTTTAGGAATAAACTACAAGTCCCTTCCAATACCCCCATCAGCAGTGTTTGAAGCTTTGCCTTAAACTGAGCTTCAAATATTAGACTTGAGTAACTGAACAGTCAGAGGAAGCTCTTGCATTGAACAAACTAACTTGTGGCCCTAAAATAACTTCTTATTTGAACAACTTAGTAAAATAACCATGCTCTGCAGACTGACCTTGAACTCCGACAGATTTTTTTTTTTTAATTCCCGGTTATGTGTGGAGAGCTGGTGTTCTTCCATGCTGCAGCAGGAGATGGAAGCGGTTTTGATGACTCCTTCCCTCCCCCATCAGCCTACCTGCATGGCTGCGTGTGGCACCCTCTGCTCTGCCTTGTGCTCAGCCGCGACTGTGTGGGCGAGAGCCAGCAGCCACTCGCTTGGCTTCCTCCTAGACGCAGACGCAAAGTGTGGTCTCACTTAGCCCTTCTGCATTTTCCTCTTACGTAGTTCAAAGGGTAGGTCGGCATCTTCCACCTCTGCCTGACAACTGAAAAGGAAAGGAAATACCTTGGTGGAGAACCTGTGCTTTAAAAAAAGTCCATAGCCCACTTGGTGTAAGTATGCAAACGTTTGTAGAGGAGTGGCCTGTTTCTAAAGCACTTTGTTGAGAAATGCTTCACACCCTTTTTTGTTAACCCAGTAATTAAGAGAATACTTGCCTTCCAATGCAGTGGCTGCTTAAGTAAAGATGAGAGCGCCTGTGTGTTCTCTGTGATGGATGTGAAACAGTAAGTAACATTTCATCTGAGACTGCCCAGCCTGGCACACCTCCACGTGGCACCTCTTCCCTTCCAGTTGCGGTGAGGTGACTTTTCTTGTGCTTTTGCTGGGAAGAAACTGGATGCGGAAGGTGCAGGGACTCAGACTTGTATCTGTCCCGTAGTTAGCAGCTTTGGCTTGTCGGATGGGTGCAGGTCGGGGGCATGAGCCTGGTGAGGGAAGTGCCATGGCTCTCATGCGTATGGCATTTCTTGTTTCTGGTTGTGTGTGATGGTTCCAGCTCTTGCTAATCAAATTGCCCAGTGGTGTGAGAATTGGATCCTCTTTTCTTCCCTGTCTCATCTGGAATACTGGGAGGCTGTCTAAGTGTCAGGGGTGCTGGTGATTTGGCTGTGATGGGAGCGAATTTTAACTAGGCTTGCTCTTCAGCATGAATGTATTGATGTAGGCATGCCATGTAGCCTGTCTGTCAGCCAAGTTACTAGCTTTCAGCTGCCTTATGTGCCTATTTTAGGGATTGCTTCCAACCTGGGAAAGCCCAGTCAGGTCACTGCAGGGCAAGACAGAGCTGTATTCCCATACCCACCTAATGCTGACGCCACTTTCCTGCCCCACAAGGATCAGAAGGAATCCATGGGAATCGCTGTCTTCTGGCTCCTGCTTCTGTTTGGGGTGGCAGTGCAAAGGCAGGCTGTGCTTACTCATCTGGCTTCAATGCAGCCACACAATTGCCTCTTTCGAGGAAGGGAATTCATTAGTTTCTGTGAAGTGGCCTTGGATCTCTGGGCAGCAGGTGCTTCTATAGAGCAAACTGTTGCTGAATATTCAACAGTTGCTGTACAAGCGCTGGCCGACTGCCTGTGAAGCACTTGGACTTATCTTGAGCATCCGATTAGATAAAGTGCAAAGTGCTTACTGCTTTAAAGCTACCCGCAGCTGTGTTGTGTTGGTGGTATTTTGACGTTGGGTTTTTTTGTGTGTGTGAATCTTCCAAGATCATAAGCAGCCTCTTCATCTCTTTTGACTCAGCCAACAAAGAAGGGAACTGCCCAGCAGAAGGAGAAGCACAGTGATTCATATTCAGGTCGTCAGAACCGCATTCTCTTACTGGTTTTGGCTAATGGCATGTACACTGAAAACAAATGACTCAGGACAGAAGTGTCTCCTAATCTTTAACGTACTGTTTAAACTCAAGTTAGTTCTTTTAAGGTTACCTGAATAACACTTGTTCTTGCCAACCTGTAATTTGGTGCATGAAGTACTGTAGACACCTGAACTATGAAGGAATAATTTGAGAGTTTAAGCTGTGCAATCAGACTTTTTCTTTTCTCTCTCTTTTTTCTTTTTTTAGGAGTTTAATTTCCTTAGGTGTGGTCTGTAAGCAGCCACAGTCTGTAGATGGCATCACTGGAAGTATGGTCCTGTGAGAAGCTGTGATCACTGAACAATTACAGCTTCAAACACCTTATACCTTTAGTCAGTAAGGTGTGGATGTCTGTATATTGTTTACTAGCAGTGCGCCCCAATTCTGACTTCCTGTAATAGCTTTCTTAACCTGTATTAGTTGTTTTAAAGGTGCTTTGTCTGTTTGCTTCTACTGGTTATTTAGGCCACAGAAGGAAAACTTTTTGTTAAATGTGTAATTGTGACAGTTGCACTGAAGGCTGGTTTCACCAAGGGAGCTGGAGTGTTTTCCAAGTCCCGTGCTTTACAGGATTTCTGTGCTGCACATCAGAGGTATTCTTTTGCCTGGAAACACTGCATTATTAGGGGTGTAGTGATTCCCCACCCCTAAGCTCTAATAGCTTAATAACTAAGCATGTAGTTCCTAGCCACAGAAAGCAGTCATGCAGGCTTCAGCACAGTGGCTGTCGCTGGTCCTAGTTTCTGTACATCTTGCTGAAACAGTGATATTTTTTTTTTGTTTGTTTTTAGCACTGATTGTAGGTGGACCTTGAGCACTTAAAAGCATGAATAAGCAGCTGATGCAGCTGCTGGAGCTGAGCCTACCTGGCAGGATTGTTTGTCGTGCTGCTTGCTTTGAAAGGGCTGGTGTCTTCAGTGTGTGATTTGGCTGCCAGGTACTCAGAAGAGCCGCTGAGACATGCTTTCTAAATGTCTGCTTTGCGCAGGTCTGTGGGGTAGGTGCCAGACTTGAGGAGAAGAGAGGGGCTGGCAGCCTGGGACGTGGTGCACTGCGTGGCATCTGCTTTCCCTGCTGGGAGGAAGCAGCGGAGGGCAGCTGAGGGGGAGCTCCTCAAAGGAGCTTGGCTGGCCCATGTTCTTCATTTTCCAGTCCCCATCAGTCCCTGAGCTCCCCACAGCTCGAGGATGGGGTCAGCAGAAGGGAGGACCAGCTTCCAGAAGGGGTTCTGAGTCCTGCAGTGAGGCATTTCAGAAGCTGTAAAGCAGGTGTTCAGGCTTATGATGGGTCACTGCCTCCAAAAGCTTATTTCTTTTCTTCTTTTTTTTTTTAATGGGGCTTAGAAGTGAAAGTTTAGGAGCAGCGCAATTACACTTTGAAAAACAATACATGGTAGTGACCAGCATGGGTACAGTGCAGTCTGTGTAGCTATAGACGAGTACTGTAATGTAAGTAAATATGTGAAAGTTAGTTTGCCAGAAAGCGACATGAAAGAAAAGTGAGCCCTTAGTCTTTATAGATGACACTGCACATTTAATTGCTAATGGACTTCTTTTAAAGAGCGCCTAGGCTGCTATTATTAGAAAAAGCAAATGTGTGGTGATACCTAGAGGGAGCAAAAAGGGAGTATTTCGCGCTCTTCTTGACCTTTACTTTCTTGTGTTAATTTGTTTAATACCAGTGAGATTTTCCTGCCGTAAAAGCTTGCTTAAGCAGGGACTTTGCCAAGACCTCTGAAAAAGACATGCTAATTGGGAGGTAGGGCTGTGCAAGCACTGTTTCTTCCTTTCCTCCCTTGATTTGCAAATTCCAACTTCAGGGATCCACCCTGTGCTCCGTGCCTTTCTCTTTCCCTCCTGGATCAGGCTTTTACCAGCTGGTGCAATTCCACAATGGAAGTCAGGGCTCTGTTGCATTAAACTTTTTAAGAGAAACAGGAGCTCTGTGCCTGTGGGGCTTAGCATGCAGGAGGAAACTTTGGGGAAATGTTACATAAACACTCCTGGATACTTCTGAAACATCTTCATTGTTCTTAACAGTCTTTACTTTTTCAACACCTACTGAAAAGATCTTATTGCTTGTGCTGTCTATTTGTAGATCCCAAGGTACTTTGCAAACAACCACAGTGTCGTTATCCCTGCTTGCTTATGAGGATGCTGGGTGCAGGTCAGAAGATGTGCTGAAGAACCTGGGGCTCTAGCAGGGCCAGGGTAAACTCCATGGCTGGTGTCTGACCTGCCAAACCACCAGCTCCATGCTGAAAGTGCTGTGGTTCAGAGCTGGAAACTTGATTGCATGAAGCAGCGTGGCTTCAATAAACATTACATGGCGTAGACAAAGAGTAAATCCTTTTGGACATCTCTTGGAGCGGTACCTGGGGAAAGTTTCAGGCTTAATAAGTCTGACATGGAAAAGTGGGAGAAGGCATATATACAGGTGTTTATTACTGTATAATGGTGCTGAAGTGTCTTACTGATATTACTTGTGTATCTGGAAGACCCGTTGAAAGCTCAGCTGGAAAAGCATCCAGATACCTGGTCAGAGCAAGTACCCTACAGATTCAAACACTGCTGGTAAAGCTGTCCTTTTTGACTGCATGGGTGTTTGGTGATTAGCTAGGTTTGAGCAGATAGTGTTTTGAATTTTCTTACATCTCCATATGATAGTAGTTTTCACAGTTATATAAATCAGTATTTCAGGAAAAAAATAGAAGGTGAGACCTGCATTTCTAGTAGCAGTTGTTGCAGATCTTAAAAAGCTGCTGCGTCTGGCTGACACTTCTCATGTTGAAGTGAAAAAGGCGCTGAGAAAAATTGCTGTCATCAGCACAGAACAGCACTAGTGCTGCAAAGGGGGATTTAAGCCTTTCTGGCTCTAGCATAGGGTGTCCAGAGGCTATGGGAGATGACTTGAAGCCGTGCCGCTGCAAGCGGTGCCACTGTAACAGCGTCCCAGTGAATGTGCTTGCCAGAAGGGCAGCTGGCACTTGTGGTGCCAGGCTGCCAATGCCTTGGGATTCCTGGGGAGGGAGATGGGTGGATGGCAGTTGGGCCTAAATATGAGGTGTATCCATGAATGAAATGCTTCATTACAATGGCAGTAAATGTGTGATAGTCTTAACTTGCTGGCAATAGCTCAATGGTAAAGCTGCCTGTGGCGCTTACAGGTGAGCTTTGGAGTGGAGCTCTGAGTCAGAGCATTTGCAGGACTCGCTCTGGGGTCACAACTTACTTGTGTTACGCTGGATGGGAATTCTCAAAGCAGTATTGTGTTGCTATGTATCAAACAAAGGACAGAGTAAAATCTTAGGCTTTATTTTTTTCAATTAAGAATTTTTATTTGTTTCTCAGGGACAAGCAAATAGAAAACAGCTTGCCTTGGCTATTGTGAGTGTTCATGGGACAAGAAGGGGAGGGAGGGGACAAATAGCAAGAGCAAAGTGTTGCAGTAATGAGAATGATGTCTTCTTTTAGTTGGTACTTAATCAAGGCATGTGGCTCCAGGAAGCAAGAACAGATGGCTCTAGGTCTTTTTTTTTTTCTTTCCCCCCCTGCTCTCTTATATTTTGATTGTCACCAAGATTTACCATAAATGTTTTAACACCTGCCAGTTTTTTTTTTACCTTATAAATTTTTACCTATCCTCAGAGTAAACTGTTAGCCTTATCTGGCTTGATTTTGTTTAATCGATAATACTAATACATGAAGTCACTGAGAGTTAGTCTTACAATTATCTTCTTTCAAAGGGTGCCTCTTCTATTATAAAACTTTGAGCATATATTAGTTCAAGTGCATTTTGATAGTAAATTAGGGCAAAACTCAGGGGCTTGCATGAACTGGCCTTTGTAAAGCAGGTCAGGCTTTTTTGATTTATGGCTTTTATTTAGTATCTCTCTTGCTTACCAGGGCATCCAGAGAGTGGGTTATTGCTTCTCCTGTATCCTGTTAACCGCTTTGAAGGATGATCTGAATTCCCTCCCAATTCTTCTTTTGCCAGGGCGGTGAAATCCAGGACTGTGCCTACTTGGACAGTGAAAGCGCCTACAGCGAGTCGGAGCTCTTTCCTGATGACGACGCGATGACTCTGGCACAGCAAGAGGTTCACCATGAGTCTGACATGGACAGCGCTATTGAGAGCGCACAGAGCTCGGAGGCCTCCGACGTGTGTCGGAGCGAGGAGAAGGACGGTGTGCTTGGTGGCCTGTTTCTGCCTGGTGACAAGTGAGTGGTGGTTTTGCCTCATGGCAGCCCTGTTTTGAGGCATGTGCAAAACAAGGGAGGAAGGAACCTTTATGTGACTAATCCCTGCTGTGGGAGCCTGAGGATACCTGAAGCATTTTTAAACTTAGTATTCATTACAATATAAGGGAGATGGATGTCCAGGTCCTCTAAGTGGCTTAGACAGTCTCAGCCCTAGCTCCTTCTGGCATGTTCTGTGAGCACTCATGGGACTTGCATGTTGTGTGTTGAAGTGAAAAATTTGGGTCTTTCCACAATGGATCACTGCATTGACATCTCCCATATTTAGGATCTTCTGTATTCCCATAACCTTTATATGCTGGAATTAAAACAAGTACTTCCTGCAAAGCAGTGTAATGTGGGGAATGCTGCTTTAGCCTTTTGTACATCTAGTTATCTGAAGATGTGGGCTCTGCAGATTTGCTTTGCAACTCCATGTACCGAGATAGTTCTGTGTGTTTCTAATTTTCCATAACGTTTAGTGCACAACAGTAACTTGTGTTTAACACGGGGTGTCCTGGCATGTGCATGTTTGCTGTTAACACAAGAGTGTCTCTCTAACCCTAACTTGACTCTTCCCAGGAATGTATTTGGCGGGTGCTGGTAAAAGCCGACTGGGGAAAAGGGACCCAACTTGATTTAATCCTGCTTTGAGCCTAGTTAATGCAGTACCACAGGACAGAGCTCAGCTGGGCTTGCTTTGTAAGCCTCTACTCTGTCTTCCCTATTTTTGGTTTGTCATCTTGGTTTGTGCGTCCTGAGCTTCTTTCATTGCTAAGGCAGTCCTCCTTCTCGCTCCTGGGCCTCCTCGAGTGCTCGCTGTGCAGCCTCATTCCTGCCTTCCTCCTGAATTTCTCAGCTGGCTGAGATCTGGCCTTCTCCTACTTGCCCAAGCAATCCCAGAGATTTTATCAAGATAATTCCAATTTTCATCTCTCTTTATCAAACTTGTCTCCTTGCCTTGCCGTTCCCAATTCTTCAAAGCACCCATCCTTGTAGTGGCTGACTCTTACCCATACTGCATTTGAAATGAGTTATCTTTCCTCCCAGCTGTGCCATTTGGGCTCTTGTGAAGGCGGTGGAGGGGCATTGTGCATCCTGTACCCTCCTTCTGGGGGGGGCAGGAACTACTAAGAGCTACTGTGCTACTACTAATAAATCATGCTTTATCCTCTGAGGCCTCTTCAGCTTTGGTGAATTGGCGGGAAAACACTTGGGAAGCTTCATGTTTTTGTGTTAAGAGACACAGCAGAGATTTTTCCCGTGGCCAAACCATGATACCTGCATGTTGAAGAAGCAGGTAGGTTGTGTATCAGATGTGTCATCCTTCTGTGAAGTCCTTCTCTGAAGAACAGCAAGTAGCTTTAAAGAAAAAAAAAAAAAAAAAAAAACAACAAACAAAAAACAAACCTGAAAGCTTCCTTCAGAAAGTGTTAGAATGGAAAAAAACACCTACTTTTAGCAGCTCCCCTGAAAATGACTGCGTGATTCCTAGGCAGTTTCCAGTCTGAGGCTGGATCTCAGGATCTACCCTGAGCATGGACTGTTTCAACCCAAGCAGTTTAAAGTCCGGCAAAGTTTATGAATAACTGCAAATTAAAAGTTCTAAGCAACATTATCGACTATCAGGTGGTCCAGCAGTGGTGACTGCATAGCTTGCATGAGAGAAACTTAGCCAGGCAATGCATGAAGGATAAGGCTGCCGAACTCCAGTCTGTTGGCCAGTGGTGATGTTCCAGGGCTATTATGCTGGAGAGTGGATTTTATGGAGAAGTATACATTATAATCCCAACTGAAGCCTGGTCATTTACCTCCATCCTGGTGGAAGTGTTATGAGGAGTTTCTTCCTAAGCTGGCTTGGTGTAACAATATTGAGATGAAAACAGCAGTTGCAGTTACACAGATCACAGTCATCAAAAATCTTATCAATGCACAGTATGTCTGTGTTACAGCAGTTCTTAAAGAATAGATGTTAGTGTGATGTGTTGAGCTTCTCACTAATCCATCTCCCAGCCAAGGAGTCTTGTTAGGTAAGTTTGATCTGTTTCCAGTATGAGTATTCCTGTCTTCATGATTGTCATCCTTTAATAGTGTGCCAGGCTTGACTTGCCCTAATTTCTGTTAATGTGAATTAGATAAGTAAATTGCAGGTTATAAATGGATCTCATCAAAACAAGAGAAACAAAAGAGCATACATCTGAAACGTTGGCAGGCTTTCTCTTCTACTAATTGCTTTTGGAGGGGAGGGATATGCAAATAATGCTTGCACTATCCACCAAAGGAGCACTGTTGCATCTCTTGTTTACAGCTCACAAGTGTAGTATTACAGGAAGAGGAATCTCTTCTCTGAAAGTGCAGGGAATGGTTAAGAGGCTCAAGGTAGACTCAAAAGAAACCCGGGAGGCAGTATTGTTGAGCTACTGTCCCCTGGCTCAGCTGGTGGAGTTAAAGATACAAACACTGTGCACTGAAGCAAAGGGAGTGGAAAAACTTAACCCAATCTGCATGAAGCGTCAGCAGATTGAATTGGTGCCTTGTCTGCATTGCAGAGAGGTGCTGCATTCTGCTCTGTAAGTAGGAACAGTAACATGTTGAGCAACCCCAGGGCTTCGCAGTGTAGCATGTATTTCAGGCCTTACATGTGTGTTTTCTGTAAGGGAGAAGTTTGTTTATATGAACTTGTATGTGAACTTACTGGCTTGTCTGTTTGAATGCCTTACTGGGGGGGATGTTAGCAAACCTGTGTAAAATACCTGCCTCTGCGAAACAGCACACCGCACGACTGCGGGGTAGTCTGGACTCTGGGTAGGAGAATCACGATGCACCCTCTGCAGCAAACTTGCTCCCTTGTATTAGATGTGATGTGCTCAAAACTGCTCTGCCAGCTATTTTCCTGTGGTGCCAGGCTCTGCTGATCTGTTTACCTATATGTCTTCTCTCTCAGAGGTCACGGTGTCCTGCCATTCCCTACCTGTTTGGCATTATCTTAGGTACTTCTCTGGTAGTAAAGCACCCTTTTCTTGTGATCCATGTCTTCTCTGAAAGACACACTTTGTCACAATGGAAGGAAGGGCCAGAACTCAGCCTCTGTTAGGTCACATCTGTAGCTTTAATGACTCTCTGGCATACGGCGAGCTGAAGTTTGTTTCTGGCCACACAAAAGAGTGTGGCTGGAGCTCATGGGGTGTGAGAGGAGAGGGTTTATGGGGATTACTGGGAAACTCTGATTGTGGAATAGAGTGACAGTCTCTGTCTTGTACGTGTTCCTCTCACTATCCCTTGCATTTTGGAGTTGTCTGCACAGTTCCTGCATTTGGAGTAGAAGTCCCATAAGTACAACGTGGAAATGATGATGGAGGATTATCGAGGTGTGCTCTTTAAAGTGAAATGGTTTGTGTTGATCCAAACCCATCTCACAGTTTAGCTTGTTTATAGATCCTTATGCTCTTATCTTTCAAGGCACTATGTCAAATGCACATCAGATGTGTTTGGCACTTCAGTGTTTTAGCACAAAGTAAGTGGGTTACAACTTCAAATGAGGGAACAAGCTGTAAAGGTGGAAGATTCCATGTGAGGTGAGATGCTATCAAAGTCGGCCTTCGAGATGTTGTGACCTCTTGTTTCAGGTCAAGTCCTCACAACCCTTCTGCAGCATCTGACCTCTCAACTTATTCCACCGCCTCTCTGATCAGTAATGAAGAACAGTTTGAAGACTATGGGGAAGGAGATGATGTGGATTTTACTCCCAGTAGCCCATGCCCTGATGATGAGACCAGAACCAACGCCTACTCTGACCTTGGCTCATCTGTATCTTCCAGGTGGCTCCTTATTCATTAACAAACCATTTTTCAATTTTGTTCTTCTCTGAGCATGGGTGACCATACCAGAGTTTACACTGGTTACATAGATTCACCTTAAAAGCAAAATGTTATCAGTTCATTTTCCGCCCTGCAATTGACAGGCTACATTTAATAACAAGAGCTATAGCAAATATGTTTGTTTTGATAACCTCGGTTGGGTTCTGTTGAAATAACTGGGCTATTTTGCTTGTAGAGATTTCTTTCTATTGCAAACAGTAGATTTCACATTTAGGGGCTAATATTGGAAATGATCTGCTGCAAGCTGGAAACCAGCTTAGCACTATGCACCAGCCCTGATGCAGTGGAGAGAAGACCTGCAAGAGAGCTGTTTCTTTTTAATTTTCTGATATTACAAATCCTTAGCACTAACCTGTAAGGTGATGTGCTCTATATGGACAGGGGTTTGCTTGACACAAGCATCCACATTGACTTTGAATGTCTTGGAGAACATAAGCAGGTAGCTGCTGTCTGTTAGGAGCTGGAAATCCCACTACAGTCCACCAGTTTCCTGGAAGTGACCTCAGTCTCTGTAGCTCTTATGTCCTCTGACCAAGTCAGTTGCTGATTTTAAAATCCTTCCCCGAGCAAGGGAATGGGTGAGCAGGGTTGGGGAAGAGGCGAGCATGAAGGTGCTCTAGGATTTGTCTGCTTGGATCAATAGCACATGAAGGTCTTGTGCTTCATTGCTAACACAGGACAAGCTCGCTACATCCCTCTGTTCTGCATGCAGCCCCCATGTGCTACCCTCTGTTTCAAGGACTTCTGCAATCCAGCCTTGCCACCTCTGTCATGCATGCAGAGCCAGCGCCCCTCTCCACTGACCCTTCACGATGATGGCTTGTGTCCTTCATCCCCTATTCCTCAGGTTTACGCAACCCTTTCCATTCCCATTCCTGGGGCTCTGTGCACTTCATGCCACGATTGCTCTCTTTTATTTGAGTTTATTTTCTCTTTATCATGTCAAGAGCTACCATTATCTCCTCTTCAGACCTATGTCCACTTCTCCCTTCCTTCTCATTCTAGGGTTCCTTCCGTCCTGCCATCTGAGGGAGGGTGTCCTGTGACTTCTTACCAGACTGCTCTGTTTTTCATCTTTCTGTCTTTTTCTTGGAGAAAAGACTCTTCAGGTTGCATGCCAGGCTCTAGTGGGAAGATGGGCAAGATGAGAGAGGGACATTAAGTGAGGTGGAACATACTAGTGTAGCTGCTTTTGCTGCATGCATCACATGGACTGTATACCTTGTGCTATTCTTCCAGTCACCCAACTGATTCTTTCCCCTGACACCCAGAACACGTCCTCTGTAAAGCCTCAACTCAGACAGGTAGACTTGCCCTAAGACTAGCATTGTCCATCGTCACCTCTGAGTTAGATAAGCTGTGGTTAGAGGTGGTTCCCCAAGTCCCTCGTCTGAGATTCTGACACACAGACATGCAGTCAAGAGGAAAATCTGTTGTGAGTTGGTTACTATAGCCAGTAACATCTCTCCTTTCCTGCAAACAGTGCTGGCCAAACACCCCGAAAAATGAGGCATGTTTATAACAGCGAGTTACTGGATGTTTACTGCTCACAGTGCTGCAAAAAGATAAATCTACTCAACGATTTGGAAGCCAGGCTGAAAAACTTGAAAGCAAACAGGTAAGCAGCCTATTGCACTGCTTTTAGCAATGACCCCTTGAAATGGGACTAGCTAATAACAGGAGGAGAGGAAGCAAGAGCCCTCTCCTTCCCTGTATCCCATTCGGCCTTACACATGGGGTGTTCTTACAAAACAGTAAGAAATTCAAACCTTGACATCTAGCCTGAAGCAAAATGCTGTTCTTCATTAGTTAGTAAGTATTTTTCTGACTTAAGGTGCAGACAGCATTAATAAACTCAAATATTTTAACTAATGAGCTACTTGATTACATAGTGAGGGTGATATTTCCAGGAATTTTTCCCAGGAAGTGGGGTCTGCTGTGCTGCTTAGCGCAGATCTACGGTTAGCTACTCTCTTCTCCAGGTGGGAAGGAGTGATCTGGCAGATCCTTAGCTAATGCATATAGCCTTACATACAGAATTACTTTGGTTGGAAAAGACCTTTAAGATCATTGAGTCCAACCTCTCCTAAAGCTGTTGGTCAGCAGAGGTATTTCACTCCTGTGGGTTTTTTTTTTTTGTTCTAAAGAGAACTTGGAAAAATAATAAATCCTGTGGCAGAAGTGACTTTTGGGGTTCTGTGTAATTTCAGCTTTTTCCTTACATTTCTCTCTCTGGCCCTCTATCCACTTCTAAACAGCGCTGAGCACTTGGAAAGAATCCAGTGCTTCCAACTATCAGCTAGGGTTTTTGAAGGAAATTATTTGGTGGGCTTCTAGCTCCCCCTAGAAACTGAATGTAAATCCTGCCTGTCTGCATATTTCTTGGCACAGAGCTCACTGCACTGCTTCTTCTCTTGACGACACAGCAGCGTAGTACTTGATACGAACAATATTCCTGCCTTAGCAAAGAGTCTAACACCCGGACAATGACTGGCTAGGTCTTTGGTAGTTTTATGAGTGAGGCTGTAAATAGCTGGCTGTAAGAGAGCGGTGCTCTGACAAAGACGTGTGTCTGTCTGCACACACAGATACGACATCCTGTTATCGAGAGATGCAGCTGGATATTTTGATTTGGTTCTCGTGCGGTTGTCTGGAGTCTGGTCCTTCACTTAAATGATACTAGTCTCTGGCTGCAAAAGGGAACTGTAAAAATGGAAATCATCTCGTTTCCTGTGCTGAACTGGGAGGCATTTTAGGGAAGGATAAACTAGCTATTTATAAAATAATCTAAAAACTGGGAATCCAGAGTAAACGTCCATCACTAACTCAGTGTCCCTTTGTGGTGTGTCTAATGTTAGTTTCGCTCTGATTTACACTGACAAATCTCTGCTAAATGTAACAGTATTTGCAAAATGACTTATTAATGATCACAGTAATTTGTGGCTCCACTCATCTTCACATTGTTAACTGCAGCTTTTAAGTTGTCTGAGAATATTGTTCACAGAATCATTTTTTACTTCACTAAAAATGTCAGTATTATGTGTCATTGTGCAATTCAGCTGGAGTTTAAACTAAGATTGAATCCAACACTGATGAAATAAGTGTTTAATTCCTATATCATTCCTTCTGTATCCATGTAGCCCTAACAGGAAAATATCAAGCACAGCTTTTGGAAGGTAAGAGTCTTTAACTTTTTTATGAATACATGTGGAATCACCTGTAACAATTGCTTAAGTGGGGGTGGGAGGAGAGAGGAGGGATAAGTTTAGGAAAATAAAAATGTGCCGAGACGAGTTTTCAAAGGAAGGGGCCTGTATTTGGTTGGGGATGTTACAGAATGTGGAAGCCACTGCTAGTCTTGGAGCAGGCCGCTGAACTGGAAAGAGCTCTGTTAAGAACATACATAGCCGCTCCCTTGTCTGCCAGCTTTCTTCCTTTATACTGCTGTTCTATCAGTCCAGCTACTGCTTCTTTCACCCTTGTAATGTGGGCCTTTTTGTTGCTGAAATGCAAAGGAAAGCAAGAGCATCCCTTTAAAAAGGACATACGGAATTGTGATCTTCCTTTTTTCTGAATGAACCAGCTGTGGGCTGGGCAGGGCTGTAAATTTCAAGAGTATTTTAGATAATCTCCGGTGTTATGTATTCTGACTCTATTCTGTAGTGGGAACTGCTTGAGATTTCTTTTTTCTGGTTGTTTTGGTTTTTTTTTAAAGAACTTCTTACTGTATGAAATTTTCTTGATTAACTGTACCAACCAGTGCGCAGTGGTGAGCTTTTTTTTAAATTTCTAAAAAGGCAAATGCAACTCAGTATACAGTGTGAATAAGGCTGAGTAGTTTTTAAACTATGTTAATGCTGGTAGCAGATCCTATCAAAAGCAACAAAGAACTCACACTCTAGAACTAATGTCATTGATTGTGCTCAGCATAACTTCATTTAGCCACCAGTCTCTTGTAAGACTTATGCTTAAACAGTTGTAATTGTCACTGAAATGATTGCACAGATTTTAGCACTGGATGTTCAAAGTGCAAAGCCAGGCTGTAAGACAGTACCCAGACACTTTCTCCTCCATCCTCGTCAGGCAAAATAATTGTCCTTCTAATCTTTCAGACAGCTCTTCCACAACAGTAACTTCAGCAGCAGTAATGGCAGCACAGAAGACCTGTTCAGAGACAGTATAGACTCCTGTGATAATGATATAACTGAAAAGGTGAGAAGCTATGTGCATTGCGATTAATGTACCCAGCAAAGTCCTGCTGGAGACGTGCATCAATTGACAAAACTCTCTTCCTCACAGTTACCAGTGACCTGAAGTAGCTCATTGGAAATGTCGTTGATACTCCATTAATGTTATGACTTTGCTTCACAAAAATGCAACAACTGTGCAAGTACAGATCTAGCCATTGTATTAGTATGTCTTTATTGTATATTTGCATTGCTCACCTTCAGGGAAGATGCAGGGTCTGGGGAAGTCAGAATTTCAGAGCTTAATTTCCCTGCTGGTTTTGTAGGGAAGCATGCCCCCTTTATAAAGGGTGGCATAGCTAAATGCCCCATGCAGACATTACAGTAAGGGGGTGTATCAACAGGAACAGTAAGAGGGTGCATGAAGAGAAATTCAAACTCTCAGTTCTTTTCCACTCCCCTTCCAGGTAACGTACCTAGAAAAAAAGGTGACGGAACTGGAGAACGATAGCCTGACAAACGGTGACCTGAAGAGCAAACTGAAACAAGAGAACACGCAGCTAGTTCACAGGTAATAAAGCAGGGAGCCAGTTCTCTTTATCATGTCAGAGCAGAGCTAGAACAAAGTTGTAGGGAAGGAGCATCTCTACCTGCAAAATATAACCAAGTCTTCTGCCTTAATGCTGACAGACAAAATAAGATAAGGCTTCATCTGAGAAGTCCAAGTGAAATAGGGCCCTTGCTGAATTTTCAGCAAACAGAGATCTTACAAGCAAGTTTCTTGGTACAGAGATGTTACTGGCTCGTACAGAGCAAGCTCTTCTGTTACAAAAGAGGTTACCACTGGATTTTTTCCTGCACATAGCAAGAGCAAAAGGCTGGATCATAGTCCCAACTTCTTGAGACTGAGAATGAAAGGATAATAGATGAACTGATACTACTTAATTCTATGCTATTTGGAAGATTAAATACCAAGAGAGAGATTGGGAGAGGTTAAATGCCAAGAGAGATAGTGAAGTAGAATGCAATAAAGGCATGGGGAGGAAAGAGAGAAGCAATGAAGTTGCACAAATAATTTTTTTAAGTACTTTTGAAGCTGTTACTGAAGTGAGGTCTGGTTTCCTCAGAGTTCATGAGCTAGAAGAACTATTGAAAGACCAAGAGACATCAGCAGAACAGACACTGGAAGAAGAGATAAAGAGACATCGAGAAGCATATAGCAAGTATGAAAAAGAGAAAGGCACCGAAATTGAACTGCTAAATACAAGGTAACAAACATCTTAATGCCACCCAGAACAGAGCGCAGGTTCCTCTTTTCTTCGTTTTTACTTTGCATGTAAACGTAGGCTGTTCACAACCAGACAGTGCACAGATGGTTACAGGTTAGTAGTTCTATCGAGTAGCTGTGCAGTTGCATGTCTAATGCCCAAAAGCTTGGAGGATGCTTTACATTAATTCTTTAATCCACGTGGCCCATGTAGACAGCTTAGCTGGATATTTGGCGTGGATTCAAGGAGGGAATTGTGACCAGCTGTAGCAAACAGTTGTGTCTGCATTTGTTTCTTCCTACTTAATTCTTTTTTAGATACTTGTTGTTAGGAGCATGAGAATCTGAGTGTCAGTTTAGCATTTTTGACCCTAAAAACAAACGAACAAACAAAAAGCACCCAATAGCTCATGATAAAAACCAGTAAGATTAGAAAGATTTTCTTGTTTGGTCTTTCTATCAAGTGCAAGTGAAATGGCTTTTTAGAACATGCCATTTTGCATTTCTGCATTCTTGAAGATTTGCTGTAAGATTTTTGTTATTGTCACAGGGTTCAGCAACTGGAAGAAGAAAATGGTGAGCTGAAAAGCACTGTCACACGGCTGAAATCACAAACGGAGAGATTAGATGAGGTAACAAAACTCCTGAGCGCTTGAGCAATTTAACAGCAGGTTGATTTGTGTAAGAGCAAATTCATATAGTGATTGACCCAGATTCTTTAAGTTGCCTTCCCTAAACCAGAATATTGATGAAATTGGAACATTGGTCACCTTTAGTGGCAGGAATGCTGAGACACATGCCAGCTTATGACCAGTTGTGTCTGTAGATTCGTGTTGTAAAACTGAAGATGGCTTATGCACTTGCAAGCTAGCTATGAAGTTCCCCATTTATTCTAGGAAAGGCAACGGATGTCAGATCGGTTGGAAGACACTAGTCTGCGACTGAAGGATGAGATGGATTTGTACAAGAGAATGATGGACAAGCTGCGGCAGAACAGGCTGGAATTTAACAAGGAGAGGGAAGCCACACAGGAGGTAGGTGTGAAGAAGGACGTAAGACCAAGCAATGCATCTCCTGTGCATGGAAGCCCATCTAAAAAAGAGTGGACAGACAGGATGAACTCTGAAAATACACCACCAGTAAATGTACTACTGGATTGTGTTTCTACTGTGGCGGGGAGAGTACCCATAGGGTGGTGGATGCTGCAAGAATACCTAATAAGTGGCATCCCTGACCCAAAGGGCATACAACTCTTTGAGAACTTGCAGCCTTGAATGTGTGCCCTAACATTTCCTTTACTAAATTTGCAAGGGGAATTATGCCTCTCAGACATGAAGCTTAGAGATCAGAGCTGCTTCCAGCTCTGAAGCAGTTTATAACCTGTGCTTCCATAGAAGAGCAAGTGGCTGTGTTGTAGGAATGCCGGACCTCAATAGGGCTCACACAGTGCTTGTGTGGGAGTACAGAGCTGCAGCACAGAGATGGCTGCTGCCAGGGTGGACTCGTTGTGCAGGGGCTGGAGAGACATGGCCTGTTTGCATGCCCACAGCTCATTGAAGACTTGCGGAAGGAACTGGAGCACCTGCAGCTGTACAAGCTGGAATGTGAGCGTCCTGGACGTGGGAGAAGTTCTTCATCCAGCGTGAGTGAATTCAATGCCAAAACCAGAGAAGTGGAAATGGAGCATGAAATAAAACGGCTGAAGCAGGTGAGCAGAGAAGGGCTTCTTGATCCACATGAAATGTGCAGAACTGCTTTGAAAAATACCTGTAGCTGCAACCCCTAGCACACTGCCTTTAGATTTTGTTCCTCCCTTCCTCCACAAGCACAAGACCTACATTGCATCTGTCTAGGATGTCTTTGCACAGGTGATGTAAATCGTGCATGTAGGAAACACCTGTGATTCAGGCAGGGAGAACTTGTCACTGGTGATAAGAGAGTTACTGTTAGCTTGCAGCCTTACCGTATGTCATCTAAGCTACCTGTGATTTTTTTAAATTTATTTATTTTTTTAGTGAAACCTTGTAAACTTTTGCAACTTAAAACCAATGTCTTTTCATCTTTAAATAGGAGAATCAGAAACTTCGTGACCAAAATGATGATCTTAATGGACAGATCCTAAGTCTTAGTCTTTATGAAGCTAAAAATCTCTTTGCAACACAAACAAAAGCCCAATCACTGGCTGCTGAAATTGATTCTGCATCAAGAGATGAGGTAATGTGCTTTTTTAATCAATGAAACGTATGAGTTTTTCAATGTAATTAACTGTCAAGGTTGAACTATCTATCTGAAGCTGAAAAACAAAGAACAGAGAAATCTGCTTTGCTAGGAGCTCAAGAGTCTTAGAAGATTGCCTTAAATCTAACACTGATTTTGGACACTCCTTTTGATATAACTCTTCAATTTTTTGAGACGCACAAATGGGAATTATTAAAATCTCAGTGAACTGTTTTACAATGGACTTATTGTAACATCTTCTATCTTACAGGGTATTGTGGTATTATGAAATGGATCTCATACAGAAATTACCATAACTAGTTACTTAAATTTTCACTTTCTGTTTTAGATTTAGTTCTAAGTTACTTCGTAGCAAGCTCTCACTTAGATCTAAATTTGAGCTATATATTTCCTGTAGCAGAGCTGAATTCTTGGACAAAGTAGGTAGTGTGCAAGTAATAATCTGGTAATGCTTTGGAAGATATTACAGGAGACCCATTGGTAGGTGGGCTGAGTCAAGCTGGTACAGCTTCCTTTAAGCTCCAGGACAGATCATGAGATCAGGCCAAGGTAATTGCTCCCAGACTAAAAGACAGGTTAGTGATGGAGGAGATGAAAGGGAATTGTTTGCCTTCTATGCTTTATTTCTTCTGGACAGAACTTCCCATTTCTTCTTCAAGAGGAGTCCTGAGACAAATCCTTTTACGCAGTCTGTACTTGAATGACCCTGTTAGCCTTCGCTCCTGCGCAGTCCCTTGAAGTGAAGTGCATACTTGAGTTTCTTGTTGAACCAGAGCACTGTGAAGAAAGGCTGTTTAATTGTTGAACTCTAATTAGGTAAAAGCAAATTGAGCTTTTGCTATTGTCAAGGCAAATCTTTATTTCTTCTTTGCAATCTCCTGGCTCTGGCGCATGCAATGCCCAGCGTTCCCCCTCTAAAGGAGGAAAGTACCTTACAACTGTGGCCCAGGCTTAGTAAACCTCACAGACCTGCCCTGTGACATTTTTCCTGTATAATCAAAATGAAGGTAAGAACCTGTAGATTCAGGGTGGGACGTCTATGAAGGCTAATGAAAATGGACACCCAAATCACATTAGCTTTAGGAGGATCTGGGGCTCTGAGACTCCTGGGCAGCTTTCTCAGTTTGGCATTAAACATGCGGAGTATAAAATGCAAGCAGTCTTCATCTTTGGAGAGTTTGAGGGGTCTTTCACAGCTCTAAGGTCTAGCGAAACACGTATTTAAAATATAACATAGAATATTTAGTGCGTTGTTCTTGAGTATGTAGCTGTGTTGTTTTGGCAGGATTTTTGAGAAGACAGAATATGCACATGGTACAGAGGCAGCCCATATTGTTCCCAGTGCAAAACACTGAAATCCTTGTTCTGTTCAGCAGCCTGTCATGAAAAGCGCTTCAGGTTTCAGTAGACATGAAAAAAATTAAGTATCACGAAGCCTTTGCACTGAGATGAGGAAGCTCATCCATGGTGTGGATGCAGGATAGATTGGTGTGTTAGGTAGGAAATTTGTTTCAGATGACCTGCCAAAAGATTTCTGGTGATGGCAGTTCACCACCTTCCTTTACTATAAAGATCTTTGACATACAGATTGTTTCTAATAGAGATACAGGAAGGTAGAATACCTATCACAAAAGGGAATTAGTGATCCTGAGCAGGCACTAGTCTCTCACCTGTCTGAATTTCATGCTATTATGTAAACCAGTGAGAATATTTCAAGATTAACTTCAAAAATGTTGTGTTTCAGCTCATGGAAGCCCTTAAAGAACAGGAAGAGATAAATTACAGATTGCGACAGTATATGGACAAGATCATTTTGGCAATCCTAGACCACAACCCGTCTATCTTAGAAATAAAGAATTGAAGAGAATAAGAAAAGCAGCAACTGCCTGATATTTCTGCACATGCCACTGGATCTAAACAACACTCTGATACTGTAAATTAATCTATAAATATATATATATACACACTACGTGTGAGTGTGGGTGCGCGGGTGTGTTTATATGATGTTTGGTACAGTGTTATTTGTCACTCAGTTGGCTTGGTTAGACTCTTTCCATGCACTTTCAATACCTGTGATAAGATGGATACTGTATATTAATGTAATAACAATATAACTGGATCATGCTGTTTTAGATACTGGACAAAATGATTCTACCTCTAGTTGTAAAGGTAAAAAAGACAATGGAAACATATGGATGTGGCCCTAACTTTAGGAGCAAGAATTGTTCTTTCGTTCTTCCAGGAATTTGGGTACCACAAACCAATTAACATACCCAGGTTCAGTTCCTGACTGGTGCTGACTGTGTAATTTCCTATTTGATTTAGTTTTAGTACTTAAACAACACATAGGATAAAAAAAAAAACAAAACAACTTTGGGGAAAAGACACAAAGTAAAAGGGAAGAAGAGGAAGATATTACAGAATTGTTGCTATTTGTGAAAAATCACCATCCACTTGTTTGCCACTGTCAGCACAAAGTGCTTTTTATGTAAGATCACTTTGGAGCCTGCTTTGGGATGCTCTGAGCCAGCCTGCTTTCTAGCGTGTGTGCGCATGTGTATTTTTTTATGCCAAGGTCCCTGTAGCATTGAGGCTAAGAAGCTCTTCAAATCTGTTCCCCTATTTTCAGGGGTTTATTGTGGGCCATTAAGATGAATTCTGGGATTCTGTCCCTTCCCCTCACCCTTAATTTTAAAGATTTCACTGAAGGAACGCATTTCAGCTCTTACAGAAAGAGAAACGGAACAAAAAAAAAAAGAAAAATTGCATGAAATAGCCCACCTCAAGGGGAGGAGGAGCAGCCCTTGAAATTAAGTGTTGAGTTGCTTTCCCACCCCAGATGCACTGCACTCCTTTGAGACTGCCATTTTGTGGGCAAGCTGTGGAGAGGACCGGCTGGGTCCTGACACGGGGGTGAAGAGAAGTCTGGTGTGAGTGACTTTCACCTGTTGGTCAGTAAAAAGAAAAAGCTTGGTCTTGCAGAAGTTGCCAATCCAGACCGAGTACACACATGCATATCTAAAGCTCTGACCAGGGAACAAACACATCCTGATTTAGATGAGCAGTGGTGCAGGTGCTTGACTTTAAATGTGTACTGTGACTGCTCGTAGAAGTCAGTGGGACAGAACATAAGCTTTAAAGGTGAGTGTGTGCTTAAATGCTGCCTTAAATAGGGATGGACTTCAACATGTGCCTGTGTTCTCCTGAGCTGGATTTGTGTACTGTAGGGCTAGGACCTTTTTAATTAATAATGTAGCTTAAATAAGGAGCTTATGGAATTGTTTGGATAGTTGAATGGTTTAAAAAAAATAATTTTATTCCCTGCACTTTTTTAAAGTAAAAATTTCACACTTTTGATTCACACCAACTGGCATAGAACAATAGGCCCAAGGATCTGGCTTTCCCCAATGCATAGAGATGTTTCCTCTATTGAATACACTCCCCAGAAGAATGTTACAGTAGCAATGACTGTGCTTTTCTGTGTATTTCTTGCTGTTGGCAGTGTCTTGCCCCTAGTATTCTCTTGATGTATCTTGGTGTGTATATGTGATGCATTTTTCCTGAATTTGAATACATAAAACATGTATTCAGTTATGGATGTAAATATATATATATTTTTCTGCTATCTCTGTGCTCTTGCCTTCAGTGATGTGTTACTGGAGTGATGGGAAGGGTGGGAAGTACTGAAATCAGACTTTCTTGAAGGCAAGAAAATAAAAACAGTTTGTTTCTATGTATCTGCATTAGGGAGGTGTAAAGTAACTGGAAAGCAAAAGGGACTGGGGAAATAACTATGGGACACAACATCCCAGCGCACAAAGATGTCTGCAGGACTTCAGTGCTTTGGGAGAAATGGTACAGTCTTGTTCAAACAGTGATGTCTCAGGGCTGGTTTCCTGAGGCTCTAGGGTAATCTGGAGGAAGGGATTTGAAGTCTACTTTGTCACCTGGGGATGGTGTAAAACATTTTGTGCTAAATTGCAGCAGCTTCTGTTTGTGGAGAAGCAGGTAGAACATCATGGACAACCCCTACGTGCACCTTTTCCACCTGCTGCTGCTTCTGGATGTGCCACGCAGAAGGCAGGAGAGGAACAGTTAAGCCAGCTTGGTGCTACCTACAGCTCCCTGCACACAGGACTCTTCACCTGCACTTTAGTGATGGCATTTCCTTCTGCACGGTGCCATTTGTGGGTTGTGCCGAGGACTTTGCTCTTTTTATAGGGCATAGAGAATTGTTTCAGATTGTCAAGTGGCTGTTGCTAACCTGCTGTGACAAGCAGGGCCGGTGAGCCAGCAGCCCTGCTGTTGGACCTAACTCGTTTGGTAAGTTACACTGCTGTCCTGCTCTCGTGCAGTGGATTTAGATAAGAGTGAAACTGTTGCAGGTCAGACTGGTGACTGAATGTTTTCCCCAAAATACTTTGAGGTAAACTGGACTCAGCTTCAGAATTTTAATAATCTAAACCTCATTCCTGTTAGGGTCGAACATCAGCAAATGTTGAGGACTATTTCACTGAAAATTATGCTGATCACTTAGGAAGGGGAGAGCCTGGCTTACTCCACTGAGACCACAGAGCCTGTGGACATGAACAGAAGACGACATGAGCATAGAGATAGCCAAGTTTTTGTGCAGGTAATTATACATAAGAAGTGAATAGTCACTAGTGGTGACAAATAGTCACTAAATCCTGAAAGCAGCATTCTAGCCAGGGGTACTCAGCAGTCGATTTTGTGAAGACCTGCAAGTCGTCTTGTTTAGCTCTGTACCCAGCTGCTTTAGCGTTTAGAAACTGTTCCTTGCTCCAGTGTTTGCATCTGAAGAGTTGTCTTACCACCATGTTGGTGGTGTTTGTAGCTTTGTTTTATTGCATAAAGGAGTTTATACTTCTGCTCCTGTGGGGCCCGTGGCATGGTACTGCTTTCTGTTACTTTTCAAATACATATCCAGACATTTCGTGATGTTTGACAAATAATGTGAGCTGGAGGCGGGAGAGGCATTTATTTCACTGGCAGATACATTTTCCTGTAAGGTATCCACCTCAGAAAATACTAATTAGCGATTGTATTTTTAGACTGAGTAACTACAGATAATAGACTGGCTTGTCTTGCAATCCAAGCCTTGGAGAGCTCTTCTGTCCCAGAAAAGAAGTCGTCATGTTTTTTGACATGCAGGTAACTTAGTAATAAGGGATCACTTGACGGGTCACTGGGGCAGGGAGAAGAGTGATCTGGTATCAACGTTGCAGAGAGTGCAGAGAGTGTGACACACACATTGGCAGACAGACGGGAGAGGTGGGAGATAAGGAGGCACCGTTTTCAGTGTCTGTGATAAATTCCTTATTTCTTTACTGTGGGCTTCCTTTGTGCTCACAGGCCAGCCGGGGAAGTACAGTCTGTTACTGTTAGTGGAACAATGGCTTCACTTCCCTGGGTAAATAACTTCAAACACAGAAATGTGGTATCATCTCAAATGCAGTAAACATTCTTGTGTCAAAACTGCTTCTCATTTAACCCTCGGGGATGCAAACACAATCCAAGGTACTGTATCTTGATCTGCTCCTTAGTTCATTCTACTGTAGATTCTGAAAAGCTAAGTGATATTCTGGTCAAACCAGTTGCAAACCACTGCAGCTATTTTTGTACAGTGAAAAAAATTACTTGTGTCTGGCCAGAAGCTGTCCTTCATCAGGCTAATCCCACACACAAGCTACTGCGGAAAAAATACCTCTTTCAAAACTTGCACTTAAAGAGTACCTGAAATGTAGTCTCTCAAGATTTTTCTGATACTGGCTGCTTCCCTCCAGACATCAGTCTTCAGCTGCTGCCTAGTTCTGGTTTCAGTGTGATGCTGATTCAAAACTATCTTGACATCAAATGAGTATTTTTCATAACTTTTTGAATAACTTCTATTAAAGACTCAAGGTGTTTGTGAATTTGCTGTGTTTTGAAGTGCAACAGTGACAAACTAACCATCCCATCTGTTTTTAAGGAGTTTTTAATATGCAAATTTGTAGCAAGTCTCAAAAAAAAAAAAAAAATTGCATGCACTTTTGCTGCCAACTTTCTTCTATGGTCTTGAGAGAAATTCTGATGTTTCTCAGCCAGCTCTGTAGGGAGTTGAACACAGCATCATTAATTCTCAAAGATACGTGTATCAACAAATACTTTACTGTCTGAATGCAGCAATGCTCCATTTACTTCAGTAGAAGTAAATGAGGATCTTGGCCTACAGTATTTAGGCTCCCTAATCTGCTTAGTAATTGAAGGCTTGGAAGCTAATATATAAACATACGTTGTGACCTGCTGCATCAGTCACTGTTCAGCGGTCTCTGCATCGTAGCGCTAATGACATGATGAATCTAAGAACTAGAATTTACAAATAAATGAATACTTTTTTTTTCTTCTTCTGTAATGGCAGTGAATATACAGTGGTTTTCTCTTAAAACAAATACTGTATGGTGTGGTCTGAGGGATTTTTTCCAAGGAAGGAAGGAAGTAGCAGCTGATCGAACACTTGCCAAATCAGTGGCTTGGCTTATATTAATTTGAGTGAAAACTGACTCAAACTTTAACTGAGCAGTTCCTGGACAGGTTCTGGTATAAGTAGCAATGCTCATATTCTTGTTATGTCATTTGTTACTCAAGGAACATTGTCAAGAAGGCATGACAGGTGATGTAACACAGCTGATTTTAAAGGATATAGTTCAACAGTTGTTGGCCATTTTGTTCTTTTGCAGCATCCTTAGGGTTGTTTTCTCAGTATTTTTTAGTCCAAAATATTGATCCTAGGAGCAGTTTGTTGTTGAAGCATGTGGCATGTGTGGGTTTCTTATCTAATGAAACTCTGCATGTGCCTTCAGAGTTTGATAAGGATTGCAGTAGGTGTTTGGTCCGTATCCCCTACTCCTGCATAATGCACTGGGAGTTGCTCTGATGTGCAAGAGAGTCGTTTCTTTGTGGGATTCTTCCCCAATATATCTTCTGTTGACTTTTACACTCTTACTCTTGTCCCCAGCCACTGTGCCTGCTGTCAGAGTGTCCGTGTGCCTTGGGGCAGACACTTTAAGTGGATGGGAGAGACAAACACAATATTCTTGGCTTCAGTATGACTGAGCCCTGGCTTTATACCAGGCCAGTCCTATCCATGGCTTTTCTGTGGTCCTGAAGACAACTTATGTCCTATTTACATAACGAAATGTTGTAGCTAATTCTCATGATATGCAAGCCCATAGAGTAAATGAGCCTGAAGGCATCACTGGGATGTCCCCATAAGTTTTGTCTTGATTCTGCATAGCTATCCAAATGCATGCTGTACTTCGACACTCTGTTTGCAAGGCACAGCCCTACTAGCTTTTAGCCTAGCAAGCAAACCTTATAGATAATGACAGCAGCCCATTAAGATAGAAACATCTGCAGCTAAGGTCACTGTACCATGATTTGCCACAGTGTGGAGCCAGCTTACAGTGCTCCGTTGTGTTCCTTAAACTTTTTTTTTTTATTGCCTTACCGGCTTAAGTCTCAAAGTTTTGTTGAACTGCGAGAGTAGTACCTATTCAAACATATAATTATGACAGAGATTACTTTTTACTTAAACTTTAAACTTAATCAAAACATATATTAACAAACATGGACTTCTTTGGTATAGTTTGGACACCTACCCCTAGAATCTGTATTTTTTTTATGTAGGTGGTGTTAGTGGTGCAACTGTGACATCTGAGCTGCCAGTTCTCGCATCACCATTCTCAGCAAAGTGACATTCACCCTGGCAAACCCCCGCAAAGCCCGTTGTGCCCTGGTGCAAGGCACGGAGGGGATGGTTCTGGCAGACGCAACCTTCAATAAACAGTAAGGGCTGCAGGAAGGCTGCAGTTACTCTTCCACCCAGGCAGCTGGAGCAGTGATCTTCCTCACCACCCAACATCAGCCCCATTTTATCTAATACCTTATCCATAGCTAAATTATTCTGGCTATGGAGAAAGGAAGTCAGAAGGGGAACCAAGAATTTTATATCATGTGAACACTTTAGCATGCTACAGGACAGTAAGTGTTGCACTGACGGTATGTTTAAATACTGAGATATTTTGAGAATTACTGTGCAATCAGTTGTGGGAGCCATTTGTTTTGCTTTGTTGCACAGACTGTACTTACATTTTTTGCATGGTTATATATTTTAGTACTTGTGCCTTCTCTGTTGTGAGGATACATTTTAATTCCACATTTATCTCCTGTTTTGGGCACTTTTTATATACACTTTTTTCATTTGATCTTCGTCTCTGGTTTCCATGTAATGTACATGTGTATATATAAAATAGATCAGATTTGTATTCATGTGCCTCTGAGATGTAAAAAGTACTCATTTTGTACAGGTTTTTTTAGAAGCACTAGATCACGGTCTAAATTACGTAGCAAATGAAATTTAACATAATTAGCAGTTCTTTGTCTTCTTTTAGAAATGTGTCAGATGGCTGGTTTTTTTGTAAGGCAATGTCACACACACACTCCCCGGATTTATTGTTCTAGTATCATTATTAATTCAAAATAATAAAACACTCAACTAAATGTTACGGTCCTGACTTAGTGATTATAGGCTTTGTTCACACTAAAGCCAATTTGCTGCTTTTTATACTTGAAATGGACATGAGGCCAAAATCTCATTTGAACACGTTGCCCATTAACTTTAGTTCTGGGATTATTTTTGTGGGAGTGGGCAAGTGATTTACTTTGCCCATTGAAATGGAAAGAGAAATAGCATTACCGATTCATGGACTCTCCTTCTTGGAGAGGGTAAAATGCTTTAGATTACTTCTGTTTCCTCCTTGGCTTCTGAGGCGGCTTTTCCTAAGGACAGACCCTGGATCTGCATGACTGGAGATCTTCCTCTTGCAGATGTGAGAAATTGGGTGTCTGGCTTTTCGCATTTTGGCAACTGCAACATAAATTCCTTCCCTTGGGGTTTGTAGCGCAGCACTCTCCTGCAACGTTTGGGAAGCTAAATAGATGCGTTGTGAGACGGGGCCATCTGTAACTGGCAACCATGGACCTGGTCCTAGAAATCTCCCTCCCTCCCTCCTGCCAACCTCTTCTTGAGCTGGTGCTTTCATTTCTTGAGCGTTGACCCCCTCATCTGGTGAGAGGCTTGAATTGTTCGTGCTCTTGCACCTTGTGCTTTATCAATATCCCACTCACCAGCCCCTGGACACAGTGAGAGAATCAATTTTGGTAAGTCACAAGAAAGAAATCATCAATCTCTCATAAATTTCCCGAAACACAAAGTTTTAATCTATAAAATAATATGTTCCATCCTCACGAAGCAGAAATTTTTTAACTGAACTTGGCACCCACTTGACAGATTATACAGCTGCCTTAGAAGCAAGGAGGTGGTTTTATTTTTTACTTCAAAGGCTGCTTAGTATGAAAATGAGCAAAGTCCACTCGCTCCATTGTTACTAAAAAAAACTGAAAAAAGCAGTCAGCAAAAGTGGCATATGACTATTTTTAATCTCATTCTGTAATTTACAACACAAGTGAAGTGATGTCAGTACTGTTGCAATGTGCAATTACACTATTTTCTCTGTATTTTCTTGAAATACTGCTAATGTGGATCCTTTCAGGTAGCTGTAATGTACAATCAGATATGTAAATAAATTATTTGCTTTCCCTGCATGACTAAAAAGTCGTCTGTCGTGGGTGACTGATGCAGTGTCCCGCTTTGCCCTGCATCCCTGGCACAGGCAGCGTGCGCCCACCTCTGTTTCTGTGCTCGTTGCAAGAAGGATTGCACGGTCCTGCTCTGCCCTGCCCAAACGCGAACCTCATTAGCTCTGGCCAAATTACACGGATGTCACCAGGGAATGAGTTTGTCTCCGCACGTGCTTTATCTGACAGCCACAACTAAGTTAAATTTCCAGGAGCTTTGTGGGATACATAATGCCAAAGCTTCAGGGGACCAACCCGCTGATCTCTCTCCACCCACGGCGCTCCCCTTCTCAATTAATAGGAACTCCAGCGGTGAGCCATTTGCAAGATTTGGGGCCAACTCTTTAATCTGGCTTAAATATAATAGCCACCCATGTGGCTAACGAGCCTGTGCTCTGACTCCTTTCCTGGGGAGCAGTGAGCTGCTGTGAGGAGGGCACAGCCTGAAGCCATGTCCCCTGGCGGGGGCTGACGCTGGCGCACGGTCTGAGCTCGTGTGGCCAGCCCTGACCACCCCCAGGTGTGCCACGGGGCACTGGGGAGAGGGGGGTCGTGGTTAAACTGATGGCAAGGGCTTTCCCCCGCTCCCCTGTGCTGGGGAGAGGCCTGAGGGATGGCCCTGCCCTGGGTGGCCCAGTGACAGCTGCCCCGTGCCAAGCCCCCAGGAGCAGCCGCAGCTCCCGAGTGCGCTTGGACCAGCCCTCCTGGGAGCGGGACTGCAAAGTTTGCCCATGAGGGACCAGAATGGTGGTGGGAAACCTCAGGCAGCGGCTGGGAGCTGGGGCCCGTGGCCAGGGCAGCGTGTGGAGGCAGTGAGGCACAAGGAGACCCTCGCTCCAGTCGGGCTCTGGGCAGGACTCACCATGTCGCTGTCCCCAGAGAAACAGGCCCTGTGTGAGGCAGGAAGTGGAGGACGCACTGGTGCCTGCGAGGCCCCCTCGACCAGAACTCTGAGGTAATTTTTTTTTTCCTCATCTGTTGTTTGAGCTGCCAGACTTGCTGGCCTCTTCTCTGGGTCTTTATTTTAACTGCTAGAGGAAAAATATAACCTACTAAGTGATGAGGTGTTTAGGTTCAAGGCTACTATTTGCAAGAGTCTGTGTGGAGTGAGGGGAGGGCGCTGGGGCACCTCAGGGGCAGCCGCCCTGGGGCTGGTGTCTGTGGGCGCCGTTACTGAAAGGAGGGGTCCATTGGTTTGGGAAAACACTGCTGATAGAGATGCAGCCACAGTCAGCCCACAGAGGTGCTGGATGCTTTTTACAGGGAAGAACGGGGCCTTTCTGTGGCATGTTGAGGAGACTCCTGGGGTGAAGCATCTCCTCAAGCAGCTCTGTGCAGGTCGCTGCCCTGTCCTACCTGCCCGGGGTCGTGTTTGAGGGAAACCATCAGAGTTAGCCTGGGAACACCAGGGAAGCCCATGCTGACATGGCTGCAGGTGTGGATGGTTCACAGCTGTGCTTCCATGGGGGGTTTAGTGGGTTTAAAATTTGCCTCCTGAAAAGCCACTGCTTGCACCCCTAGCCTGCTTCTTCATTAGTGTCACTTGTGCCCTCGATGTAAAAAAATGTGACCATTTTGCACCTGTGTGAACAATGGTGAAGGGTGTAAAGCAGAGAACTGGGCCTGTGGTGTTTATTTAAGGAAGGGAGAGGGGGAAAGGAAGTCTGAAAAGACTTCACTGATCAGTTCAAGCCTTACAGGGCAAACATTTTCCTTTAAAAAGCATTTTGGTGGTCTTCAAGTGATCATAATGTGCAAACTGCTTTGATTTGGCTGTCAGTATTTTCTAAACCTGGTATTACATCTTCTACAATATCATCCCATGTGGTTGCTGGGCAACTTTTCTCCCAGCAGGTAGAGACATCTGGAGAATCAGAGCAAAGACAGTGTATGAATAACCCATGGAGTAACTTCCCTGCATGTTATCTTCTCAGGCTTCCCCGTTCCCAGATTCCTTATGGCAATGAGTTTTTGGATATTCAGATTTTTAACAGCAGGCTTAAAGAAAACTCCCCGCTGTGTATGCTAAACTACTTCACCAGAGAGACACGGAGCAGTTTTGTTCCCAAATCTCAGCAGCTCAGGCTACCATGCTGTATTACTGAGCTACTTCCAGAACAGTTACTCACTGGTACGCAAGAAAGACACACTGGGAAAGTAAATCAGCTGTTACTCTGGGGATAGGAATACCTCAACACTAGGTATCACAAAGTCTGTAATAGTTTCTAACAAATGATGCTGTTCGTACTGTGCTGGGGAGAGCTGAGACCCTTGGGTCATTTTGCAACAAGGAATTAAAGCTCAGAACTCCCTGGGAGGTGATTGTTATCTTGCTCTTATCTTTTGGGGGGGAGGGAGGAAGGAAAGAGGGTTTGAAGCCAGACAGAAGTTAAACGAGGCAGTAGCAGAGTAGGAAATAGAATGCAGGAGTTCTGACTCCTGAAAACTTGGATGGTGGCAAGGAGAGCCATTACAAAGAGGAAATACATCTCATGTGAGCACCAAGGGAGGACAGCGGCCAACTCCTGTAGTCTGGCAGCAGGCTCTGATCTCCTCATGCTGTCTTGGCAGACACGTTTTGCCCAGCGTAGCCGTCTCAAAGCTGTGACTTTGATGCTTTCCCTTGCTCTTTTTGCTGTTCTTGACAGCCCACGTTACAACGTTTTGTGGGATTGCTGATGGCAGACGGGGGTCTGGGATGTGTCACTCCACTCTAAATGTCTTTTGACGCATGTAATGCAGCAGGGACTCTCCTAGCTTGCATAACTCGGAGTAAGTTTTGTCCTTGGAGCCAGCTGCTTTTTGGACACAGAAAAGGGGTTAGAGCATATGACTACTAAATTGAAGACTGTCCCAGATGTATAACCATAACTATTTGGATTAATGGTGATTTTAAAGCAACTTTGCAGTGATAATATGTAAGCATGTCTTCTGGCATAGTGCTTAAACCCTTATTCCCTCACATAGAGATCTTTGTGCCTTAGCTTGCGGACAGACAATGTAGTTAATTTTTTGATGCAATAGCATGCAGCATAAGGCTCACAACTCACAGTGCAGACTGTTTCTGAAAAGAAAGACAGAAGAGCTGGGCTATGACACCAAATGAGGTAGATGGAACTCAGCTGCTGAAAGGCTGCGCTCGCTCTTTCCCTGTTGTTCCATAACGCAAGAAAATTGCAGGTTGTGTTTTATGAAATGCTGTCTCTCTTGGCTGCTGCGTGGCCTTTCTTAATGTGCTCTGGCTTTTATTTAAAACCTGAACAGTCACCGGGCAGGGTTGCTCCCAGCCCTTTAGTATCCTCTGGTCTTGCCTCAGCACTTGTCCCATGTGGCAGGAAAGGACCCCCGACCAAGCCTGTCCTTTGGCCAAAGTGTGGACTGCGGAGTGAGCTCTGGCTGTACAAAGCAAGGATTTGCTGGGGGGAGGGAAGGAAGGAGGGAAGGGGAGCGCTGCCAGGGCTGCCATGTGCAGAGGTATGTGTTTAAACACCGGCTGCCCAAAATGCAAAGTCCAGGGCCGCAGAGGCTATGGGATGTGGCTGGAAACCAGCGGCGAGTCGTATAGCCCCATCGGCTCCTGCCGTCCTGCTGCTTTCAGCCAAGCATCCCAGTGTCACCAGGGTGCGGGCTTCCCAAGCAACTGTGGCATCAAAAAAGTAAGCCTTAGCATCAGAGACCTGCTTGGAAATATTTGGCACAGTGTTTGCATTAACACCTAAAAATAGGACTTACCCTTAGGAAGCGAACTCTTCCTCTTTGGAATGAGCCGTTCAGACGTCATGTGTTTCATTTATTTGTGCAAGGAGCACATGGCAAATGCAGTGTGCATTCTTGCAATAAAGGTTGTGCAACTCGGATCTGATTAAACAGACAGTGGTGCCTGGTGACAAAGTCATAGCTATAAAGTAAAAAGACGGATTATGTTATGTCAGATCTGTATTACGTTCTAACTTTGCCTGGATTTTTTAAATTTTCTTTTTGGTTGGTTGCTTTGGTTTGTGTTTTTCGGGAGGAGTATGTAAGCCAAAAAATACCGGATTACTTTCTGCTGCCCAGCAATGGTTGAAAAGTAGAAACCAGAATGAGAAATTTCAATGCAAAGCTAAATAATGGTTCAAACCCACATCCTTCAAATTCTTCCCTCCTGCCCTACAGCTAGTGGTGATAAAAATGAGTGCTGATTCATTTCTTGGGTTTTAACCAAGCATTAGCCATAAGACTAAATATTTAGTAGCTGGAAACCCAAAGGAGGAAATATTAATAATGTAGTATTGTATCAATGATTTATGCTATTATGATTTTACTATGTAAACAGAAGATAATGGAATTGAATAAAATGTGAAAATTGAGTTTGAATATCAGGAAACACTTCCTGACACAAACCCATGTTAGATTGCCTGATATTGTCCCAGGGGAAGGGGTGGAAACGCTGTTGCTTGGCAGAGGGAGAGTGACGGGAGGCAGCAGCGATGGCAGGGCCGGAGCTGTGCTGTGCCCGAGCCCCAGCCAGGTCCCCCTGTGCGGGACTTGTGAGGGGACATTGTGTCCCACTGCAGGACAGTGTGCGAGCAGGGCGTGCTCTTGCTTGGGGGGGGAGCCTTCCTCTCCCCGAAACTGGGAGTCGGGGCCAGCACTCTCTCATTAGCAGGTGCCAGACGCTGGAAAGCAGCAGGGCTGAATGTGTAAGCTTAGCAGCAGACTTTTTTCATACAAAATAGAATCATAGAATCATAGCATGTGTTGGATTGGAAGGGACCTTTAAAGGTCATCTAGTCCTAAAGGTCATCAGTCATAGCTACTGTTCGTTTCCTTAGGCAACTCTCAGCGTCTCCGTTGTAATGCGCAGCTTTACTCTGCCGTGAGAAACATCAGGAGGTGTTAACCAGAAGAAAAGCAAGTGTTCACCAATAATTTATTTTTTGAGCAATAGTGCGGCCCGGGCTGGTGATGCCGGTGGGAGGCTCCGCCGCGGGGGGGTGGTACCGCACGGGGGTTACCAGAAACGGGGTTCTGGGGGAGGAATATGGCTGCGGGGAGAAGGGGCAGGAGGACGGGCGGGGAAGGGCCCGGCCAACGACCCCCGTCAGCCGGCGGGGGTGGCGCTGGGGTGCGACCGGCCCGTGCTCCCGTCCCTCCGCCCTGGGCGGGTCCGTCGCCGCCCGTTCCCGGTGTTCCGCCCCGCGGCTGCCCCGCACCCGCCACCGCCAACCGCACCGGCGGGCGGCCCCGCGCCGTCCCGCGGGGCTGAGGGGTCTGCCGGGGCCGCCCCGTGCCGTCCTGCCGCCGGCAGCTCCCCGGGGCCGCCCCGTCCCGCCGCCGGCAGCTCCCCAGGCGGGCGGGTTGGTGCCTTCCACTGGTGGCGCGGGGGAGTAGCTAGCCCGTCAGGCGCGGTGGCCAAGTGGTAAGGCGTCGGTCTCGTAAACCGAAGATCGCGGGTTCGAACCCCGTCCGTGCCTGCCGAGGCAGCGCGGTGCGCTGGTAGCCCTGCCGCGGGGTGGCCGCGGACGCCGTCTCGTTTGCGGCTCCTTTTTATAATTATTTTTTTGGCTTCCTTCCACCGAGATCCGCCCCGGCTCTTGGCTTGGCTCCCCAGCGGCTGCGGGTCCTGGGGAGCGGAGCCACGGAGCTAGCGGGGTGGCCGCGGTCCCCGCGGGTCCTTGGCACACAGCAGGTGGTGAGCCCAGGGGGGCATCTGTGCGGCAGCGGGGGGCGGCCAGGCTCAAGAGGGTTGTCCTGGATGCTGTGAATCACGGTTAAACTGATGTTTTTTACTGCGTTGCTGTGGAGGAGGTGTTTGGTGAGCTCCGAAGTGATGAATCCTGCTGTTACTTTATAGGTGCTGGATCTGATGTCATGCCCACATAGAGTCCTGAAATGGTGGAGAGAAGCTGAATCCTGGTATAAAAAGCTTAGCGCAGTTGTACCAGTTATACCAGAACTGACCTTCATTGCTTGGTTCTCAATACATAAAGCTGTGTGAGGCTTTACACGTGTGCAAGGGTATTTCTGCTGGCTCTGTATAACAGCACTTTGATTATTGTTGCTTTCAGACAGCTAAAAATATGTAAAGAACAGTTATTTAATTGCAAAATCAGCCTGATATCTGGGAAGAGCTGAGGACCCTCTTCCAAAAAAAACCTATCTGTTTCCTTTGATGCTTAGAAAAGGCTAGTTTTTGCTGTTTAATGTGCACTTAGGCTGGGATTGACAAGGTAGGAGGCTGTTTGTCTTTCTCAGGAGGTGTTGGAAGTGTGTGCGTAAGGTGTTTGGGGAGGTTTGTACAAAATGGTTGTACAGTATGTTATTAACAAGCCACAAAAAAAAGCCATAGTACATTTTGATATAAAAACAGGAAATGCAGTTTAGAACCTGTTTAGAAAAATATAGACACTGTTTTACTTGGAAAATGCAGTGCTGTCAAAATCCTGTCAACTTTGTTGGAGGATTTTGTGGACAAAAGTCCCAGCTTTGAAACACTCTATTTTGACTTCTTTTTTTTTAAATTCTGCAGCATCTCACATCAGAATGTCAAACCAAAATGTTTCTAATGATTCAAAAGCTGTCTTGCAGCTTTTGCAGAGAATTCCAGAATTCTGTGGGTTTGTTTCTGGTTGAAACCAATTGTGAAACTGAGGTCCTCCCTGAAACAGGCTTGCCATCCCGTAAACCCAAGCAGTTGAGTCTTGCCCAAACGTGTGCCACGAAGCCAGGACTAAGAGCCAGGTATTTCAATAAAACTCTGGCATTGCTGTTCTCTGTGGCCATAACGCATCCAGGCAGTTTACCAGTTGCTTAACTTCAGTCTCTGCAGAACTGGAATGTTCACTTCTGACTCCCGGGAGTCTTGTGAGGAAGGTCCTTTGCTTTGCCCAGTTCCTTGTAGTAGTCAAGAAAGTCCCGAGGAAGACAAGGAGGTGTTTCTGTACAGAAAAGTATGGGTGGAGGCCTTGCTATAAATATCATGTTTGAACAGGTGAAGCTTTTGGAGCAGTTTGTCACCTCTGAAAAGTTCTGGTTGGCTTATCAGAAGGAATGGAGCCGTGCCTCTGTGGTCCCATGTAAAGTTTACAGCAGAGTGGGGTGCTGCGTTGAGCTGCCTGGAAACAAATGACTCGCAGCCCCAGCTCAGGCAAGAGTGGAGGCTGCGGGTTACTTCAGATAGTGGAGACAATCCTTGCAGCAGGAGCTCAGAGTGTGAAAGTCCAGTCCCGTGCGTGTCTCTGTCACCCCACACGTGTGCTGTGGTTGGCCTGCCTTACTCAGGGCAGGAGCACCACAGGGTTTGTTAACAAAACTGGAAATCAGCAGCTAGACCCCAGCCGATGTAAATGAGCAGAGAGCCGCTCAAGCTAACGAGACTGTGTCAGCTGACCCTGTGTGTGAGCAAAGTCCAGCCTAGAGGTAAAATCCATATAAACTGTCCTGCTCCTCACATCTAAGCAGAGCTTATCCTGCTACTCCTGGCTCACCGGTGTGGGCACCGCTGAGGCTCTTGGCTCTTCCCACTCCCTTCCCTTTGGTGTCTCTGCCCCTTCACTGTTTGTGGGAGCTCCTGGTGCGGCACGGTTGGGTTGGGTTGAGGCAGAGCATGTGGTTTCTCACCTCCCACCTTCACGGCCCCCTCTTCTTACTCACTCCGGCAATACATTTGATTTTGGCTTTAATTTAATAGCTAAACTCCTGAAGTGCCAATGAACAAAATGCTTATGATTGATCATAGGTATGCTGGAGATGGTTTTGGTTTGGGATCTTTTTGGGTAGGTGAGGGCAAGTTGTTTATTTTGGACACAAGTCCTGACCAAAAGCATAAAAATTTTTAGGTGCCCTATTTGAGTTGCTTTAAAATCTTTGGTTTTATTCCAGAAAATACTGAGCAGCGTCCTCTGAATATAACTTCTCTATTAAATGAGAAGTTATTAAATGAGGCCTCTTTTAATTACCTAATAAAAACACATTACAATTAATGTACTTAAAAGATGTGTTGCTGCTTAAAGTCTTGGCTGTATTTAGATACCGAATTTCCTGACCTTTCTGGTTTGACAAACCATTTATTCAGAATCCAGACATCTTCATGACCCCTTTAAAGTAAGTGTAAAAATGAATCAATTATAACAGCGGTATTTCTGAATTGCGTATTATATGTATTTTTAAGAGGCTGACAGAAAACGCCTGCTTTTGAAAGGTAAGATGTGAATGGGGACTAAAAGCATAATGTTCTTTGTTCAGATTATAATAACATTTTTCAGTGCTTTGCAACTCTCCCGAGCGTCTGTCACGTCCTCCCTGGGGTCACACCTCAGCAACTGAAAACCAGTGTGCTAGCAGCACAGGAGGAGCTGTGTGTCTGTTTCAGAAATAGTGGTGAGATCATTCGAAAGCCTTGCTCAGACCTTGCTGTGTGGAGCTGGGCAGGGGGATTGTCCCAAAAACTGTTCAGACCCACTTGTCCCACTAATAAACTGGGATTGTCTTCCCAGCTCTCTTGCTTTTTGGGTATCCTCCATGGGATAGCTGACACTTTTTTTGTTGTTATTTTTTTTTAAAGGAGGGAAAAAAAGCCCCAAACCCAAGCCCTGAAACCTTGAACTTTGAAAGAAAATACATGTGCAGAGTTGTGCAAATGGAGTATGGTGTGCCAGGGGTGACAGGGCTGCCTGAGCCAGCTGGGCCATGGGCTAGCAAGAGCCCTTGCTTTCAGGGACGGGGCTGGTGTCCTGGCAGCTGGGCCCTGCCTTTGTACATGGTCAACGACAGGGCCAAACTGGGACGATGCTCAGCATCTGCAATGTGAAACCACGATAACATTTCCTGAGGATTAGACAACTAAATGTACAAAGTATTTTATTAAGCTGTGACTGCTTGTGAGACTACCAACAAACAATTGAGGGGAAAGCAGCAGTCTTAGATGAGGCAGGAGAACAGTATTCGCAGTGTTGTCTGAATCCTGCATATATGGCTGAGTAAATTAACCCATGAGTAAATAAACCCCGAACTGTGGAAATCTTCACATGGCTACAGCAATGTGATTCCCATTTTCATTATGCCTGGAATTTAATGGACTGCTGAAGTTTGACCAAAAGGCATTTCTTGTGTCAAAATGAAAAATTACAGATCAAAAGGGTGACTTTGCAGACAAACATATCGATCTAAAGCCTGGGTGACACAGACTTCCTGGAAGAGAGCCCAGAAGCATGTCTGTGTTTAAAGTCAAATGGCTGTAGCCTTTTACCACTGATGAATAAAAAATGTTTTTGTCTGCATGCCGAAGGCTCAAGCAGAAACAGAAATTACTTGATTTGTTCTGCTGGAGGAGCAGGTACGTGTTTGCGAATAGTAATCCATTGAATGCTGCAGTATTCAATAATTTAAAGAAATGACTGTGAGATAGGAAATAAAATCTCTTCCCTCCTTCCCCCCCCGGCCTGAAAACTGTTTATGGCAACCATAGGAAAGGCACAGTGAGTGACCTCATTCTGCGTTCAAGGGCCAAAGTTACTGGTGTCCCCTCCTCTAGAAACACATGGAGCGAAGCAGTTGTGAAGTTCCTCCATGAGGATCCCAGTTGTATTTTTGCTTTGGTACAGGAGTAGCAAGTGTTATAGACATCCAGCCCTGAGGATGGTACTGTCATCTATAATTAGACACTAATGAAAAGGTCCAGGTGTACCTCCCTGGCCAGGATGAATGAAGGGGTCAGCACAGTGTGCTGCTGCTGCTCCCCTGAGAGCAAAGTGTAGCATCCTGAGTGGCAGCAGTGGGATTTTCTGAATGAGCTCTGTGGGGACCCAGGAGAGGGAGTGACGGTCCTTACTGCCATGCTGGCATAGTGCGGAGCAGTCCTTTGTGCCTTGGTTTCCCAAGGGAACCTATGAAAACAAAATTTAAATGGAAAAGGTGATGCCAAATGGCAGTGAACACTTCTGTGAAAACTTGAAGATGCCAGTTGACACTCCAGGCAGTGTGTCTGAAACAAACTCCAATTATGCAGGGAAGGAGGAACAAGGGGGATGGATGGATGGATGGGTGGGTGGATGGATGGATGGATGGATGGATGGATGGATGGATGGATGGATGGATGGATGGATGATGAGAGATTTCTAATCTCATCTTCTCCACAGCCTGTTTAACCTCAGCAGCATAGGGCCCGCTCCTCTCCCTCTTCCTCTCTCAGGTGCTTATTCATGTTTCTGACTTAAACTACATGAAAGAAAGAGAGGCTGAGAGCCCATGTCTGGAAGGTTTGTGCACAGGAGTGCTCCTTATCCATGTGAGTATCCACTGGCAGTTACCACTGAGTGACATTTACTGCAGTAAGCAAGCTGTTGCAGGATGAAGGGCAGTGATGTGAGTATAGCTTTTATTATGACTTTGGTGTAAATTGGAAAAAAATTATATTGGAACTGATAAAATGATATGTTGGTAAATGGATTGCCATGGGAGAAGAGTCAGGTGTTGGATTAATATAGCTTCTGAACTATTAGTCCTCATATGAATCTCATATTATGGAGAATAATTTCCTTTGCATTCAACACAATACAGCTCCACTGGCCTGGTGATTATGGTGACAAAGCCAGGCTTCAGAGTCCAGCCTGAGACATCGTGTCAGCAGTGCAAAAAAGCATCAGCAACAAACAGGACAAGAGGCACAAACTGAAACACGGGACATTCTGTCTGAACATCAGGAAACACTTTTTCAAGTAAAGGTGACAGAGCACCAGGACAGGTTGCCCACAGAGGTTGTGGAGTCTCCATCCTTGGAGATATTCAAAAGCCATCCACACAGAGTCAGGAGCTTTCTTTAGGCGACGCTGCTTGAGCAGGGGGTGGATCAGATGGTCTCTAGAGGTCCCTTCCAACCGCAACAATCCTGTGACTCTATGAAACTCCTTTGCCTTTGAAGTTTGTACTGTTTGCTGCTAGCTGAAAGTTGTGGGGTCACACCTGCCCCTGTGCTAACAGCAGTGTCTTCTTCAGGGTGATGCTTTCTGTGACTGTGGCTTGCCATCTCATTTGTGGCAGCGCTAATTCGAACTGTAGTGCTGAGTTGGTATAAATGTCTAAGTTAAAGAATTTAAACTGTATATGAATTCAAGGCCAGGATAGCCTGATATAGAATGTAATATTTACTGTCTTTGAAGAAGCTATAATAAACTTAGGTGGGAAGCTCAAGAAAGAGACGAAGCAATCAGATAGCATTGCAAAGATGTCAGAGGGTTCTTGGGAGCCCCAGCCTGAAACTTCTGTATGTTATTGCTGGGCACTGTGGCCATCAATTGAACGCCAGTAGTTGTTAGAGTTTGACGGCATTGTGCAGTTTGCACTGTCACAGCCTTACTGGGACTGTGAGGATTGTGCATCTGAATCGATGGAATCCTTGTCACTAATTTCACAGGGATTGTACCCAAGTTCAAACACATATTTCATCATAGAAAAAGGAAAGCAGAAGGCATGTGAGGCTTTACTGGCGTAGCTGGATTTAAAGACTCATTTCATCCTCCCAGTGTATAGGTGGGAGGAATAATACTGTGGCAGCATCTTTAATTTTAAGAAAGCATCTTGTGTAGTCCTGCAAACGCTGTCCCCTCTCAGCAGTCACTGCAGTGCCTTGGTGCCCGTGTAAGTCCTGTGCAGTGAGAAATGAGCTCCCACCCTGAGCCCGCTGCCTCTTAGCGTCTGCTTGAGCTGAATTCCTGACTCCTGTCCTTTCATCACTCTGGGCCCAACTGAAAGGGTACTTGCGAGCTACCAAATATAGAATGTGCACAGCCTATTTCACAACTGGAACTTGCAAATGCTGGAGTGGATTTCATGGACTGAAGCCCCCCAGGGAGGGAGCATTACAGTAAATAATGTTAGTGCATTTGTTTAATCCCTGGGGATTGTGGAATATAGGATTAAAGTGGGCTAAGGGGATTTCCCCATTGACAGCTGCTCCTCTGTGCACAAACACACACACAATTTTTTTATATGTAACTTGTTCAGCCCTAAAGAATTTCAACTGCATATGGCACTGTGCATAACATGACCGTTGTTTCCACATCTGGTTATGCATATCTGTCTGCCCCAGTAATTGTCTTTAATAGACACAATTGGGGATGAGGTAGTTGTACTAAGAAGACACATAGCTCTGTGCTTGAACAGGAAACCATTATTTCTGAGCTTAATCATAGCTCGTTAGTCCTGTGATTTTCTCCTCTCCCCCACATACACACCAGAACACATGCTTTAAATATGAAGGCCCCATTTATGGTGGGACATTCATCTTGTATTGACAATTTGCCAGAGGTTCTTTGGATGGGCAGAGCCTTGGCCAGTGAGCAGAGAACTAGACCATGTCTGAGCAGTGACTGGAGGCTGGAGCTCACTGGCATTACGTGGGTGCTCACAGCTGAACAACCAGCTCACAGCAAAGATCTCAGAAGGACTGCAATTTCTATAAATCCTTAATGGACTGGGCTACTTGGTGTTCCTGCAGAGGTACATGGGGTCAGGCCAGCTCCTTTCAGTACATTGTATTTGCACATTTCAGAACTTTTAATCGTGAACTTGCTATTCCTGTTGTTCTGATAAAAAAAAAAGATCTGGGTGTCCAGCAAGAATTCATATTTTCAGGTGAAAACCAGCCAAGTTCATGCTGTGCCAGCAGTGGAGTTTCAATTATTTCTCTCACAACGTTGTCTTTAACTTCTTTGACAATCCAGTCTCTTTGTCAACAAGGTCTAATGCTGAAATACCAAGCTGTTGGCTACAAGCCATGCTTGCTTACATGCTGCTTAGTACCACACACTGGAAAGTTAACAAATCAATGGATCTACTTGCAGAGAAAGGTATTGCATAAGTATAGGCAGGATCAAGAAAGAAAAAAATCAGATTAATGCAGGCATCCATCTAGACCAAACTGCATCCACAGGGTCTAAGTGTGTCCCAGTCAGCAACATGCAGTCCAGTCTCCCACCCGCAGAAGTTCCCTTCTGACTTTGGAGGTATAACACCAGTCTTCCACTTTGTGAAGCCTTTGTGGAGACCTATAAAGACACTACTACATCTGGTTCGTGGCTCTTGTAAAAACGTTTTCTTTTTTCCAAACAGGGCTATTTTCAGAAGTGATAGAATCTATTGTTCCATAGTTATTGTTCTGGGCTATTGTTGGGCTAATGTTATTAATATATTAGCCCTTTGGCTGCCAAACGGCATGAAACAAACTGCTTATGTTTATTTTTAGAATTGTGAAAGTTGTGATGCTTTACAACTTGATATGCTTGTGATTACATCTGAACTGAATGCAGAGCTAATCCTCTTCCCAGCTCCCATCCAGACAGGAGCTGTAATCATGTGTTCCCAGCACAGGGGTTCTGCACACTGTGGAGAGCAGCCAGCAGGTACTCATGAGAGGAGATGAAGTCCAAAGACCTGACCTTCTCAGGTACGGAAGTACCTCCTGCCAAGCGAAGACTTGCCTGAAATGTGCCTTATCCAGTTACCACCAAAGGACTGCCAGTGCTGTCAGTGGAAGCGGGCTGCCAGCAGCTGAGCATGTCTCCTGGGACCAGGCTCCTGCAAACGAGCTCCTGCTGGGCAAAAACATTGTGTGAAAGTCTTGCCCTGCTCTCATGGAAATGAAGAGGCGCTTCACATCAGTACCAGTGGGGGCAAGATGAAGACAAGAGGCAACATGTATGAGACTGCTGAAAATAGCAAATTAAACAGTTGGTCAGAACATCGGCTAAGCAGTATGCCATCAGCTTAATTAGGAAGAAAACTTCTCAGCATTGGTCTGTGTTGTTATGAGCAGCTCTTTGATACAGTCAAAGAACAAGAACAGTATTGAAAAAAAAAGAGAGAGAAAGAGAATGCAAGGTTGGCAGATATAACTTGCAACGTAAGACTAACAGTCTCAATTCCTAAAAGCTGTTGAGGCCTTGTCTCGTTCAACCCAAGTGATATCTACAGCATCCACACCCTTCACCAGAGAAAAAGTTAGTGTCTTTCACACAGTTTTTGGAAGTCTTCATTTCTACCAGTACTTGCTGGGCATTATCACTGCAGAACAAATTCCAGGGTGTCACCATTCCAGATGGTCAAGAAATTCTTCATTTCTGTACCTTCAGCCAGTACATCTTATTTTCAAAATGCTCATACAACTTCTTCCCTCTTTCAAACCTTTTTGCCCATGGTCCATGATTCACTTTGCATTCTACTATTGGTTTTAAACAACATGTTCCTTGGCTCTGAATATTCATCAGGCTTCCCAGCCAAGGAACATGCTCTTCTGTGTAGAGGATGGCTTTGCAATGTTGATTGAGAGGAGCAGTTACATGACAGATCAGTTCAAGTTGTCTCTGTCTCATTCTAGCCACACAAGCCAGGCAGAGTCACTTGCCATATCCGTAATGATGCTGGTACCATAAAGCTCTGAGCACGCAAAGGCTTCTAGTGCAACCTGCGTACATGTGGATGTCTTACGTGGCTTCTGTGTTAACAAAGGAAAAAAAATCCAGTGTAGACAGCAGGGATGTGCATTTGTGCCCTGCTGAACCCAAATATTTAAAAGAGAAGTCCTTTGGATGTTGGTTTTGATTTTTATTAGCTTTAGCTCCTGAAGCGCAGTTTGGAGCTTCTTCCTCAGCTGAGTTTTCCTACCAGGCACAGAAGATACAATGGA